>NW_012116154.1:9529839-9546520 GCF_000951035.1 Colobus angolensis palliatus | reverse complement strand
TATTTATTTATTTATTTTCTGAGACCAAGTCTCACTCTAGCACCCATGCTGGAGTGCAATGGTGCGATCTCAATTCACTGCAATCTCCTCCTCTTGGGTTGAAACAATTATCCTGCCTTAGCCTCCCAAGTAGCTGGGATTACAGGTGCCTGCCACCATGTCCGTCTAATTTTTATATTTTTAGTAGAGACTGGGTTTCACCATTTTTATCAGGCCAGTCTCAATCTTCTGACTTCAGGTGATTTGCCTGCCTCGGCCTCGCACAGTGCTGAGATTACAGGCCTTTTTGTTTGTTTGTTTGTTTGTTTGTTTTTTTGAGACGGGGTCTCATCCATGTGTTCTCATTGTTCAGCTCCTGCTAATGAGAACATACAATGCTTGGTTTTCTGGCTTTGCATTAGTTTGCTGTGGATAATGGCTTCCGGATCCACCTATGTCCTTGAAAAGACATGATTTTTGTTTCTTTTATGGCTGTATAGTACACCATGGTGTATATGTGCCATATTTGTTTTATCCAATCTATCATTGATAAGCATTTAGGTTGACTCCATGTCTTTGCTATTGTAAATAGTGCTACAATGAACATACACATTCACGTATCTTTGTAATAGAATGATTTATTTTCCTTTGGGTATGTTCTCAGTAATGGGATTGCTGGGTCAAATGGTATTTCTGATTCTAGATCTTCACTGCTACACAGTCTTCCACAATGGCTGAACTAATTTGCGTTCTGAGGGGACACATTCTTATTTATCAATTCTACACACGAAAAGTTTATAAATTGGAGAACTATTTCCTTCCTTCCTTCCTTCCTTCCTTCCTTCCTTCCTTCCTTCCTTCCTTCTTTCCTTTTTCAGCAAAAGGGTTTTGCTATGTTGCCCTGCCTGGATTCAAACTGCTGGGTTCAAAGGAACATCCGGCATCAGCCTCCCTAATAGTAGCTACGATTACTAGCACATCACTATGCCAGGCTTACAAACTCTTTCTTAATTCTCTAATTTCAAATATCATTTCTGTATATGAATCATACATTTAAGTAATTTGTATAGACAAATTCAATCACTTTTTAACATGCATTTGGATAAATATTAAGTAATATATCTAATATATGTAAATTTTTTAAAAACTCTAACCCTATTTACAATTTATCAAATTATTTTAAGCTTTTTGAATTACATATGCAATTGAATAGAGATAATTTTCTCAAACATTGCAAGCACCTAAGAAAGTAGTTCATTGTTTAAAAAATTAAGGTCTTACTAAGCCCATAAGAGCAAATATGCTAACTCAAGCATAAATGTAGTATTTAGGCTGGGCGCCGTGGCTTACACCTGTAATCCCAACACTTTGGGAAGCTGAGGCGGGTGGATCGCCTGAGGTCAGGAGTTCCAGATCAGCCTGACCAACATAGTGAAACTCCTTTTCTACTAAATACAAAAAAATTAGCTGGGCATGGGTGCATACATCTGTAATCCCAGCTACTTGAGAGGCTGAGGCAGGGGAATTGCTTGAACCCGGGAGGCGGAGGTTGTCGTGAGCTGAGATTGCACCATTGCACTGCAGCCTGGGCAACAAAAGTGAAACTCCATCTCAAGAAAAAACAAAATATATAGTATTTAAAATGTTTAAACATCTTAAGAAACTATCAGAATGCACATAAAATCAATGATTTTAAAATGTTTGTTAATTATCTTGAATATTTCAACATAAATAAGTTTTGTTTCTGGTTTGTTTTTAAATCCTGGGATGATAAATTTCTTCATTCACTATAAGGGTATTTATAGAGCAGCTTAGATTACTTGACCTTAACGCCGAAATAGAACTTGGGTATGGGTGAGGTTAATTGGTTAAATAATTGCCATTACACACAGCCTATTAATGAACATGACTCAAGAACAAAAGCAACTTCGAACTTAGATGTGACATCCAAGACTATCCCAGAGAATGACAGTATGACTAATTATTATGGTTTCATTTTTTTCTTCTAGGTAAATTAGGTTTTCTAATAACCATGTCTTTCTGCTAGGACTTAATCAACCATATTGATTCCCATGTTTTAAAACATTTTCCTTTCTATTGGAATAATCCACAATTAATATAACAATACCAATGGAGACTTGCATAAGTCTTCTGATTTTAATCGTTTTTTGTGTAAAAGTGTGTCATTATGAACAAGGAATACAGCAACACTTCAGAGTTTCTGACTTTCTCAACAAACATGTCAAGTTAATCAATATAATGTTATCTTCTAATGCACAGACCACAAATGCATCCACTACTTCAGAGGTATGAATAACATTTTATTTGTCACTGTAATTATTTTGGTAGCAAGCTAAGCTCCTTAAGAAAAGAATTTGATGTTTCATGGAGTATATCCAGTGCCTTCATGTTGGAGATTTGATGAGAATAACTTTCTTGCTCACTTTTATGGCTTCCATTATTAATTACATTATGAAATTTGTTACATTCTGTTCATGAATTTTGTAAGGGCCAAATATGATACAATTCACCATTTCATTGTTTTCAGTTTTTAAAGATATAATTGGGACTTTTTAGAAGATTTTCTTCTTTACTTTTTCATCTTTATGTCTACACTTTCTTGTTCTTCTGCTTTTATTTTCTAAATATATCATAATTAGTCTCATATTTCATCCCAACTATCCATAGAATTTTACAATTTTGTACAATCTTATTCAAAAGTGAACAAAGTTTGAAGATATTTTTAAAACGAATAAATTTAATGTAAAAATATATATTATTTATGCATTTTTTAAAATGCTAAAACTAAGTTAAAATCAATATATATAGTAATCAATAAATATTTAAAATTAAGTAAAATAATAGAGTTGACATAACTATGTTTTAAAATTAAATTTCTTTATATATAAGAATAAAACCACGCACAGTTCTAATGTTCAAGGTAAAAATATGTATATATATTATTCATGCATGCTGGTCCTGTAGATGTATAAATTTAGTAGTTACAAGAATTATTTAACACCAAAAGAATTCATTCCTGACCGTGTACAGCTACTGTAAAACCCACAATAAATCATGGGTTTATCCAAACTCTCAAATTGGAAGATAAACAAAAGCAAGCAAATGTATAATTGACACTATTGAAAAATTATGTTTTGCTATACACGAACCTATTTCATTCCAGGTAAAAGAAGGAGGACCTGACAAGTTCACTAAGTCTGTTGCTATTTTTCCCAAATGCTTCAGTCTCTCCATCAATGTTAGGAATGAAGAAATCCACAACCCTTATGACCTTGAGATGCAATTGTTTTGAGAACTTAGGACAAAACTTGTGAAGTGCTTCCCTGGAGCATAAACCATGTTAGTCACTGGAGCGATGCTATGTCAGTACTGAACATTGAATCCCAAAAGAAAAGATAGCAATGCACTGTGAAGTATTTTGGGGATTGTAATCGGTGAAGACTTCTAAAGAACAAACCCAAGGAGAGGCTCGTCTGTCCCAGGTTTTAGAGCAGTCACAAGGAATAGTGTTTACTTATTGACAAATATTTTCTAACTGGTTTGGTTTTCCTTTGCAAAATTCTCTTAGTAAGACAAAATATATCTTTATCTCACCCTTGGAGCTAAAGTAACAAATAAAGGTTAAGAAAAAAATATGAGAAAGTTACATTTTAAAGTATTAATTAGTCCAATACCACTAAAAATAAGTATACTTTATTTTCTATTTTGATTTCAATTTGAGAGAAAATGTCACAAAGTTTAAAGAAAAATGAGTAATAGGATTATTAATATATTGTTTTGAGACACAGTCTCACTCTGTTACCCAGGCTGGAGTGCAATGACACAATCTCGGCTCACTGCAACCTCCGACTCCCAGGTTCAAGTGAGTCTTCTGTCTCAGCCTCCTGAGTGCTGGGATTATGGCATGTACCACCACACCCAGCTAATTTTTGTGATTTTTCTTTTAGTAGAGACAGGGTTTCACCATTTTGTCAAGGCTGATCTTGAACTGATAACCTCAAGTGATTCACCTGCCATGGTCTCCCAAAGTTCAGGGATTACAGGCATGAACCACCGCACTCAGCCACAATTCTTTTAAAATGTTCATAATTATACTCATGGTCATCCATGAGTATCTTCATTTATGTACATAAAATATATACACATGAATATTTGTGAGTAAACAATTTATAACCTGATGATTTCTGTACATCTTACACCTCAAAAAATTATAATCTCTATCAACAACTATCTTTGATATCAGGCAAATAATTGAGTTTCTGTTTCTTTGTCTTTATAAAAAGAGTAATAGTCTATTACCATAATCATAGCATTGTACACAAATCAAAGCCACCAAAAATACAAGCTATAAGCCACTGGGTCAAAGAAGAAATCATTGAGACTAATGAAAACAGTAACATAACATACTGATGTGGTTTGGCTGTGTCCCCATCAAAATATCAACCTGAATTGTATTGCCCAGAATTCCAAAGTGTTGTGGGAAGTCCCAGAGGGGAGTTAATTGAATCATGGGGCTGGTCCTTCCCATGCTATTCTCATAATAGTGAATAAGTCCCTTGAGATCTGATGGGTTTATCAAGGGTTTCTTCTTTTGCTGCTTCTCATTTTTTCCCTTGCCACTGCCAGTAAGAAGTACCTTTCACCTCCTGCCATGATTCTGAGGTCTCCCCAGCATGTGGAACTGTAAGTCCAATTAAACCTCTTTTTGTTCCCAGTTTTGGGTAAGTCTTTATCAGCAGTGTGAAAACAAACTAATACACATATGATATGCAGAAAAGTCTGTTCTAAAAGGAAAGTTTATAGTAATAAATACCTACATTAAGGAAACAAACAAAAAAATATCAAATAGAAAACCTAATGTTACCCAAAGGAATAAAAGAAAAAAAAAAGCCTAAAGTTAGTAGAAGGAAGAAGATTACAAAAATCAGAACGGAAATAAATGAAATAGAGACTTGAAAGACAATAGAAAAGATGAAAAGAAAGAATATATCAATAAATAAAATCATAAATAAAAAGGAGACATTACAACTCATACCACAGAAATATGAAGAATCATAAGAGACCACAATGAATAATTGTAAGCCAACAAATTGTATAACCAAAAGAAATGGATATACTTCTAAATACATTCAATGTACAAAGACTGAATTATGAAGAAATAAAAAATCTGAACACACCATTAATGACTAAGGAGTTTAAATCATGGGAAACAAAACAAAATAAAAAATAAATAACAACAACAAAAAGCCCAGCATCTTATAGCTTCATGACTGAATTCCAAACACTTGAACAGGAGACAATACTTTTAAACTCATTTTATAAGGCTAGCATTAGCCTGATACCAAAGCCAGGTAAGAACGTTACACGAAAAGAAATTACTGGCCAGTATCCCTGATGAGCATCGGTGCAAATATCCTCAACAAAAAATATTAGCAAACTGAATTCAACAGCACTTTAAAAGACTTATGCACTATTATCAAGTGGGATTTATTCATGGGAGGCAAGGATGTTTCACTGTATGTAAATCAACAAACAATATATCATATTAACAGAACGAAGAATAAAAATCATATAATCATCTCAATAGATAAAGAAAAAGCATTTGACACAATTCAATATTCTGTTATGATAAAAACTCTCAAGAAATTAGTTATAGAAGCAAAGTACTTCAACACAATAAAGGCCATATATGACAAGCTCATAGCTAACGTCCTCCTCAGTGGTGATAATCTGATTCCTATAAAATTGGTAACAAGATGAGGTTACTTAGTTTCACCACTTATTCAACATAGTGCTGGAAGTCCAGTCAGAGCGATGAAGCAAGAAAAATAAATAAAAGACATTCAAATATGAAATAAATTAAATGGTCTATATTAGTAGATGGTATACTCTTTATATAGAGAAAACCCTAAAGGCTACACCAGAAAAGCTGTTAGAAATAATAAACTAATTCAATAAAGTTGCAGAATACAAAATTAACATACACACAATCAATAGTGTTGCTATATACTAACAATAAACTGAAAAACAAAATAAGAAATGTTCTCATTTATAATAGCACAAAAAATACTTAGGAATAAGTTTTACCAAGGAGGTGAGAGATCTGTATACTAAAACTTATAAAACATTGATGAAATGAATTGAAGAAGACACAAATTTTTAAAACCCTCATTTTAATGGATTGAAATTATTAATATTGTTGAAATTTTAAGACTATGTAAAGTAATCAATAGATTTAATGCAGTCCCTTTTAAAATTCCAACGACATTTTTCACAGAAATAGAAAAAAATATTGCAAAATTTGAATGGAATGTGAGAAGACCCTGAATAGTCAAATAAATCATTAGAAAATGTTGGTTACACTAGTTATCTCATATAATTATTGTGACTAGCTAGTCACACTAGAACATACTTCCTGATTTCAAAATACACAGCAAAATTCTAGTAATCAAAACAACATGGCACTGGCATGAAACAGACATGTAGCTCAATGGAATAGAACAGAGACACCAGAAATAAATCTTCGTATTTATGGTGAACTAGCCTTCTACAAAGATGCCAAGAACACACATTGGTAAAAGATGGTCTCTTCAATAAGTGGTGCTAAGAATATAGGAAATCCACATTCAGAAGAATAAAATTGGACCCTTACTTCTAACCATATACAAAAATCAAATCAAAATGGATTAAAGATTACATGTAAGACTGGACACTAAAATTTATAGAGGACAGCATAGGATAAAAGGTTTTTGATGTAGTTCTTAAAAAGATTTTTAGGATATGACCCCCAAAGACAAAGGTAACCAAAATAAAAATAGGAAAAAGTGATATTTCATGCATCTAAAAGTCCTCTGCTCAGCAAAGGAAACAACCAACAGAGTGAAAAGACAATCTGTGAAATTGCAGAAAATATTTGCAAACGATATGTCTGATAAGGGGTTAAGAAACTCAAATGAAAGATTACAAATATTTGCAAGGATGTTGAGAAGGTAACACTTTTACACTGCTGATGAGTCATGAATTAGTATAGTTGTTATGAAAAATAGTATAGAGGTTTCTCATAAGATTAAAAATGGAACTACCCATATGATCCAGCAGTCCCATTTCTGCTTCAAATGAATTGAAATAAATATGTCAAAGAGACATCTGCTCTCCCATGTTCATTGTAGCTTTATTCATAACAGCTAGGATATGAAACTGATCTAAGTATCTAGGAAAAGACAAGTGGATTTTTAAAATGTGGGGTGTATACACATACACAATAGAATACTATTTAGACCTTAGTAAGAAAGGGATCTGTCATCTGTGACAACATGGATGAACCTGGAGGATATTATGCTAAGTGAAATAAATCAGCCTTACAAATAACTTTTGGTCAGATAGGAAGAATAGGTTCTGGCACTCTATCATACAGCATAGTGAGTATAGTTAATAATGATACACTATATTCACAAAACTTGCTAAGAAAATAGACCTCAAATATTCTCACCCTATACATACACAGAAATAATAAATGTGTGCATTACAAGATATGTTAATTAGCTTGATTTCATTATTATACAATGTATATAGTTATCAAAAATACCATAAATACAATTTTAAAGGTAATCCTTTAAATTTTAAAGGTAATGTTTAAAGGTTAAACATTAATAGAGATAAAAATACAAATCAAAATAAAAGTTAATAAGTCTTTCACCAGCTTTAAGGTCAAGGAATATCTTTTTCAATGACCTGGAACAATCTCTCTGAAGTGTAATCATCAAGGAAGATAGTACCCCCATTTCTCAATTTCTGGAATGGTAGGAGCTTAGCCTTGGGTGAAGGAGGCTGGTTCTCACTCCAAATTGCAAAACTACCTCTTGCTGTAAAAATATGGTAATTTGTTTTTTCCTTTGAATAAATCCAATTAGCTAACACAGATGGTCACCTCAATTACCAAGTGAATTTAGGATCAACTATGTGTGACAAATGGTACTATCAAGTCCTCTTACTGAGGACTAGTTATTATTTATTTGGAAAATATATATGTAATGGATTGTACCTGCTTGAATATATAAAAGGGTGAAATTTCTTTGTTTGCAATCTCTTTAGCAAATTACCTATGTGCATCACATTCTGGTTTAATGCCTAGTCGGTAATATTTTTACTTTCTTTTTTACCTCTACAGAGAGGTTTTCAGAGTTGGGAGGATATTTTGTTTTCATTTTCACTAATAATTTTGGCAACAGAGATAGAATGAGTTTTGCATTTTCTAAACTGAATGGTCCAGCTGAAGGTCTTGTGAGCACACAACACTCAGGTAAGATACCATGAATTATTATGCCTCTCTTTCCACTCTGCACAATTTTGGAATACCAGCCAAATGAACCCCCATCTTAAAATTCAAGATTTTACTATTAAATAAACATCGATAATACAGGCTCTAATGTCTCATCAGCATTAATATAGTTGGAAAATACAAGACACCAGAAATGCTACCTGAAAGTGTGTCTCTTAAAGAATTAATAACTTTCTATTATATTTGAAAAAATATATGATAATTCAATCTAGCAGTAGACTGAAGACAGTTCTTCTGATTTGAATAAATTAAATGAATGCATTGAGGTTCATAGACAGGCCTTGTCACATAAGAATATGTTCTCCTATCGCCCAAATTCATAGGTTGAGGACCTAACCTCCAATGAGACTGTATTTACAGATACAGCGTAAAGAGATAATTAAGGCCAAACGAAGTCATAAGAGCAGAGTCCTATCCAATACGACTCATGTTCTTGTAATAAGAGGAAGAAATACCAAGGATGGAAACCACAGAGAAAAAAAGGCCATGGCCACATGAGGATGCAGCAGGAAGACAACCATCTGTAGCTCAAGGAGAGATGTGTCTTGAGAAACCAACCCTGCTGGCAACTTGATTCTGGATGTCCAGCCTCCAGAACTGTGAAGAAAATAAATTTCTGTTCTTTAAGTCACTCAGTCTATGGTATTTTGTTATGCAATCCCTAGCAAACTAATACAAATCTCATCTAAAACAAGTCAATCACTAGTATTTATGCGATGAATATTATTCCAAGAAAATAATTAATTTGAATAGGCAGAAGGAAGAAAAGCAAAATAGAATAGGAAATGTGAGAATTAGAGGTACTTTTTCTTTCACAGAACACTTCTGACCCTTTTTCTGCAGTGGCTACTCCCCCTTTTCCCCTGAACATCTTGTCTTTATTCCTCATTACCTCAGAATGAGTCTAGGGAAGGGAAGTTAATGATCTCTTGGATGAATGGTTTCTTTCTGCTATGGTTTGAAAGTCTCCCTTCCAAAATTTGTGTTAAAATTCAATGGCCAATATGATAGTATGAAGAGGTGAAGCCTTCAAAGGTCATTAGGCCATGAAGTTTTCTTCTTTCTGAATGGGATTAAGGTTTTTATAAAGGAAATTTCACTCAAACTTTGACTCCTTTGCCTTTCTGCCTTCTGTCATGTGAGAGCGGTGTTCCTCCCCTCTGCCGGATACAGTAACAAGATGCCACACTGAAAACAGAGAGAGCTATTGTCAGACAAACACACCTGTTGATGCCTTGATTTTGGACTTCCTAGCCTCCAGAACTATGAGAAATAACATGCTATTCTTATAAATTATCCTGTGTCAAGAATTTTGTTACAGTAGCATAAATTAGCTAAGATATCTGTGTCAGGAGATTTTCCTGAAAAGAGGGATGAGGGAAAAATGTTATTATCTACTTTTTGAGGGCACAGGTTTGAGTGCCTCATGGTCAACTGTGATTTCACTCTATGTCTTAGCCTTGATTCCCCCTCCAAAAGTCCCTTATTATTCATGTACCATGAAGCTAGAAAAGCAGAAGATATAAGGACACCTAATCAGGAAAATATGAGAACTCGAAGAAAAGGCTGTCTTTTAGGAAGACAACAGGATGGAGAGTAGCTGCACTTGTCAATGGAAAAAAAGGCAAACAGAAAAGATGTTAAATTGATAAACGTAAACACAGAAAAAGAAACCAAAAAGCTATATAATTTTCATTTCCTTTGTCTCAGAGAAAAACTTGCTTTTATTTGTCCTGTAAGCAAAGCTGATGCCATCAAGAAGCTACTGAGGACTCCTTGTTCATCTACATGCCTTCCTTGTAAGTTAATATTATTCATTTATAATTTTTTCTTTTTCTTGTGCTTTAGAAGTTGAAGTAGTGCAAAGCAAACTCCTTTACAGCTTCACACATGGGGATGTGTACTGACTCCTGTATGGCATTTTGTAACTAGTCAGCTTTGTTCCTTTGATGGAACAATAACATTAGGATTCTAAAGATTCTATCAGGGAGTTCTGGTGGAAAAGGGAAGCTGATTTTCTGACACACATCTTCCCTTCCAATACACACACACAACTATGAAAGGACTTAATAGTTTAAGAGACACATTGAAAAGAGTTGCTAATAGCTGGAGTTGAACCCCTGCTGAGAAAGGTGAGGTGGAAGGTGTAATGGTGTTCCCAGAAGGGGGGTGAGACCCCCAATTCATTATCATTAATTGTTCATTGAGATGTTCTTACAGTTTATTGGCATAGATCCAATGGCAGATGAAATAATCTTCTGACCATAAATACCTTTGCTTTGTCTCTTTTGCAGGCTACAAAATAGAATTACAGAAAATGTAATAGGATGCCAGGTGTAGAATATCACTTAAGTCTTATCAGTAGCTACTTGGTTTGGGTATCATCAAAAGAAAGACAAAGAAGAAGAAATGATAAAGCTTACTGTGTTAACTGATCAATGAGCACTCTGTACTAAAGGGAATAATCTCTACTCTGGCCAATCTATAAAGGTTGAAAAAGAAGAATCCATGACATTGGAAAAGGAAGTATAGAAGTAGCCTGGGGAGGATACAGGAGGCACAGGAACAAGGGAATTAAGGAAGTCCAGAAAGCTATGGAATCAATGGAAAATTACTTAAAATACATTTAGGGACACTCAGATGTGAGAATTGGTAATAGTGGTGCTTCTTATCCTGTAGCTTTCTCAATAATTTCTCACATGCTTTTGGTAACAGATTAATACAAGTTGTTGGTATTTTATGTCTTTTTTTTTCTCCTACTTGTTCTTTTTTCCCCCTAGTTCCCATACAGATAACTCCTCTGAGGATCTGAGGAACATGTGTTCTTACCTTGTCCTGATTCTCCTGTACATCTTTTTGGGAGAGAACTGTGCAACTTAAAGGCTACCTTATTTTGTACTGTGAAGGAACCGTCTCTGGAGCTCCTTGGGAAAAAAAGTGATCTGATTTAGCTACCATGTGCATTTTGAAAGAAAAGTGCTATGTAAGAAGAGAGCATCTCACACTGTGCCAGAAAAACACTCCAAACTGAAAAAGAAAACAAAGTTTCACTTTTGGCTCTAGTGATACTTGTACTTGCTGTAGAACCAATAAAAAGTGTTTGTCAAAAGGGTAAGCCATGATCACGTGCAAAAAGGTATCTTTTACTGAGAGCTCCATTAAAAGGAATAAAATCAATTATTACAAATATCAGAAAAGCAAGGAATAAATTTTAAAAGGGCACTTACTTTGTCATACTCATATACTTACAGTAAAGAAGAAAAGCAAATTTGATAGAGATGGTTGCATTAGTCTATTCTCATGCTGCTAATAAAGACATACCCAAGACTAGGTAATTTATAAAGGAAAGAGGTTTAATGGACTGAGAGTTCATTATGGCTGGGGAGACATCAGGAAACTTAAAATCATGATGGAAGGGGAAGCAAACACATCCTTCTTCACATAGTGGCAAGAAGAAGAATGAGTGCCCAGCAAAGAGTGGTTATATAAGAAATCTCCTTATATAGCAATCAGATTTTGTGGGAACTAACTTAATGTTGTGAGAACCGAATGGGGAAAACCACCGCAATGAATCAGTTATCTCACCTGGTCCCTCCCATGACACATGGGGATTATGAGAACTACAATTCAAGATCAGATTTGGGTGGGGACACAGTCAAACCGTATCATTTCATCCATGACCCTCCCAACTCTCATGTTCTTACAATTAAAAGCATAAGCATGCCATTCCAACGATTCCCCACAGTCTTAACTCATTCCAGTATTAACTCAAAAGTCCAAGTCCAAAATCTCATCTGAGACAAGGCAAGTCACCTCTGCCTATGAGTCTGTAAAATCAAAAGCAAATTAGTTACTTCGTAGGTACAATGTGGGTACAGGCATTGGGTAAATACACTCGTTCCAAATGGGAGAAATCGGCCAAATAAAGTGGCTGCAGGCCCCACAGAAATCCAAAATCCAGTAGAGCAGTAATTAAACCTTGAAGTTCCAAAATGATCTCCTTTCAATCCATGTCTCACATCCAGGTCATGCTGATGCAAGAAGTGGGCTCCCACAGTCTTGAGAACACCAACCCTGTGGCTTTGCAGGACATGGCCCCCCTCCCAGCTGCTTTCGCATGTAGGTGTTGAGTGCCTGCAGCTTTTCCAGACACATGATGCAAGCTGTTAGTGGATCTACCATTCTGGGGTCTGGAGGATGGTGGACCTCTTCTCACAGCTGCACCAGGCAGTGCCCTAGATAGGACTCTATGTGGGGGCTCCAATATCACATTTTCCTTCCATACTGCTCTAGCAGAGGTTCTTCATGAGAGTTCTGCCCCTGCAACACACCTCTGCATGGACATCCAAGCATTTCCATACATACTGTAAAATATAGTCAGAGGTTCGCCAACCTCAATTATTGTCTTCTGTGCACCCACAGGCCCAACACCACGTGGAAGCGGCCAAGGCTTTGAGTTTGCACTTCTGAAGCAATGACTTGAGCTGTATGTTGGCCCCTTTTAACCACCGCTGGAGCAGAGGCTTCTGGGATGCAGGGCACCATGTCTCAAGGCTGCACAGACCACCAAGGCCCTGGGCCAGGGCAAGAAACCATTTTTTCTCTCCTAGGCCTCTGGGCCTGTGATGGGAGAGGCTGTCATGAAGGTCTCTGACATGCCATGGAGACATTTTTCCCATTGACTTGGGAATTAACATCTGGCTCCTAGTTACTAGTTACTTATGACCAGGCTTGGATTTATTTCCAGATTTTTTTTTTTTCTATTGCATTGTCAAGCTGCAAATTTCCTGAACTTTTATGCTCTGCCACCTCTTGAACACTTTGCCACTTAGGAATTTCTTTTGCCAGATAACCTGAATCATTTGTCTCAAGTTCACATTTCCACAGTTCTCTGGGGCAGGGCAAAATGCTGCCAGTCTCTTTGCTAAAGCATAGCATGTATGACCTTTACTCCAGTTCCCAAAAAGTTCCTCATCTCCATCTGAGATCACCTCAGCCTGGACTTCACTGCCCATATCACTATCAGCATTTTGGTCAAAGCCACTCAACAAGTCTCTAGGAAATTCCAAACTTTCCCCTATTTTTCTGTCTTCTTCTGAGCCATCTAAACTGTTCCAATCTCTGCCTGTTACTCAGTTCCAAAGTCGCTTCCACATTTTCAGGTATCCTTACAGCAGCACCACATTACCCGGTACCAATTTATCCTATTAGCCCGTTCTCATGGTGCTACTAAAGACATACCCTAGACTGCGTAATTTATGATGGAAAGAGGTTTGATTGACTCATACTTCCGCATGAAAGGGAAGGCCTCAAAAAAGTTACAATCACAGCAGAAGGGGAAATGAACATGTCCTTCTTCACACGGTGGCAGGGAGTAGAAGAATTTGGTCAGGTGAGGTGGCTCGCATGCCAGTAACCCTAGCAATTTCAGAGGCTGAGGTGGGCAGATCACCTGAGGTTGGGAGTTTGAGACTAGCCTGACCAAAATGGAGAAATCCCATCTCTACTAAAACAACAACAACAACAACAACAACAACAAAAAACTACAAAATTAGCCAGGTGTGGAGGCGCACACCTGTAATCTCAGCTATGCAGGAGGCTGAGGGAGGAGAGTTGCTTGAACCTGCCTGGTGGAGGTTGTGGTGAGATGAGATCATGCCATTGCACTCCATCCTGGGCAACAAGAGCAAAAACTCCGTCAAAAAAAAAAAAAAAAAAAAAAAGAATGAGTGCCGAGTGAAGGGGGAAGCTCCATCATGAGAATTAACTCACTGTCATGAGAACAAGGACGGCAGAAACTGCCACCATGATTCAGTGATCTCCACTTGGTTCCTCCCATGACACTGGGAATTCTGGCAACTAGAATTCAAAATGAGATTGGGATAGAGACACAGCCAAACCATATCAAAGGTCAACCACTGATAAAAGATCTTAGAGAAGTAAGCATGTCTGTTTGATTAATCCCTAAAGTTCCTCATCCTGCATCTCTTCTGTCTTTGATACTATTGTCTGCAAGTTTTTCTCTGTAATTAATCCACGTTCTGCATTTTCGTGCCTCCTCTTTTCTTTCCTTTCTTCCTTTCTCTCTCTTTTATTTCTATTCTTCTAGCAGATGAAGGTAAATTCTTTTTTGTTTGTTTGTTTGTTTGTTGTTAGACGAAATCTCTCTCTGTCTCCCAGGCTGGAGTGCTGCGGTGCGATCTCAGCTCACTACAAGCTTTGCTACCAGGGTTCACGCCATTCTCCTGTGTCAGCCTCCTGAGTAGCTGAGACTACAGGCACTTGTCAACATGCCCAGCTAATTTTTTGTATTTTTAGTAGAGACGGGGATTCATCCTGTTAGCCAGGATGGTCTCGATCTCCTGACCTCGTCATCTGCCTGCCTCAGCCTCCCAAAGTGCTGGGATTACAGGCTTGAGCCACCGCGCCTGGCCTGAACTAAAATTATTGTGTCCTTTTGCTTATGAAGGAGTTCAATATGAGATAAAGGATTCCACAAGGGTTTTAGGATTCTCCTACAATTTATCTAATTGTTTATAAAACAAACAAATGAACAGCAATAACAACCCCTCTCAAAAAAAGAAAAAAACACTCAGACTAACTTTTCCCACCAGAGACATCTATAGTTATTCAAAACAGATGAATTTCCACAGGCCTTAGAATTTAGAGAGCATGCAAAATTGAATACTTGGCTTTCGTACCATTGCATAAGGCCTCACTAGACAAACTGCAGCATTGCTCAACTGAGGAAAAGTATTGAGGTCATTGGTTGATAGCTGTGGGCCACAAAGTGTTACGTCTAAGTGTTAGTCCATTTTGCAGATGTAAGTGGACTACTACTAAAAAAAAAAAAAAAAAAAAAAAAAAAACACCTTAGTTTTAGGGATTAGCACCGGATTGTAGAGAAAGGATTCCAGTTTTTGTAGTATGAACAGTACATCTCATTTGCATAATTCTTCAGCTCCTTGGTTTTGCTCCCTGTAAAATGAAGAGCTTATAAAAAGCTGAAATTGAATATAACTTCTTTCCCACCTTTGCAGATTCAAAATTTTGAAAAGTATGACCTGATTTATGTGATGTTTATGCTCATCTTTCATATTTAATAATGTTTCCTTATGGGTCATGCATGTGGAAAACAAGTGTCCTAGTTAAGGCTTCCCTTGCTGTCGTGACCTCTCATAAAATGATAGACGCTTCTGTTTTGCCTGGAATTAAGTCTCCACAAGGAGAGAAGATGATAACACATACTAGAGATGACTTTCTTTGGTTCTGGAATTAAAATGTATTTGTGTACGTTTTCAAAAATATTCATAGTACTTTTCATAGTACAAAACATACATATGTTTTGAGTTTGTCAAGCAACAGCACAAATTAAAAAGCAAAGGATTTTTTACTTCCCTGAGAACTAAAAAACTCATAGAAAATTGATGGTGGATTTGTTTTGAACTTTACCATTGCCTGCTAAAATTTCAATAATTCATTTTGCTGACAGAGCTTCAAAAGCTGTTGATAAAACATAGAAGACTCAAAACTTAGAAGCTCCTCTTATACTACATTAAGAAACATTTTTTAATGTTCAAAAATACGCTTCACAAAGGGAAAAAAACAAATAAATTATATAAGAGATTCAAAGAAACTTGACCCATACCAAAATTATAGACAACAAAAGCAAAAACAGACACATGAGATTGAATCAAATTAAGGAGCTTCTGAACAGCAAAGGAAATAAATCAAAAGAATGAAGGGACAATCTATGGATGGGAGCAAAGCTTTACAAACTATATGTCTGAAAAAGGTATATTTGTAAATATATTTGTAATTCAAACAACTCAATAATAAGAAAACAAATAATCTGATTAAATAATGGTCAAAAGATCTGAATAAGTATTCCTCAAAAGAAGACATTCAAATGATCAACAGGTGTATTTAAAATGTTCAACATCACTAGTCATTAAAAAAAAAAAAATGCAAATTAAAACCATAAGGAGCAAAGGAGACAAGGAAATTTTACCCCCAAATATAGCACCATAGTTTGCTTATTATTTTAAATGAATGGCTCTTGGAGACCAGCAGAGGCTGGAAGAAGCTCTACTCTGATACTCTGTTATGTGCCTAAAGATCAGACCCACCAAAGAAGAAAACAATTACTTCTGGTCCCTTCCCTGAGTTTTCATTAACTGAACCGGTATCCCAGAAGAAAACCTGAAGTCTGTCAACACACTTGGACAGACTTTGGTGGCAAACCTTTGTCTGCTCTGCAGCCCAAACAGACTTTGTCCTAGGCCACTGTTGTTTTCCAAACCCACTGAGTCCCCTACAAGTCATTTATTATCCTCCTTAAAA
>NW_012116154.1:9526105-9528549 GCF_000951035.1 Colobus angolensis palliatus | reverse complement strand
GGGGTTTCACCATGTTAGCCAGGATGGTCTCCATCTCCTGACCTCATGATCCTCCCGTCTCGGCCTCCCAAAGTGCTGGGATTACAGGTTTGAACCACTGCACCTGGCCTGGTTAGGGTTATTAAGTCATCAACAAATCATCTGAAGAAGAGATGAATTTTAAAGTCACTAGACTCTGAGCCCGCATACCAAAAAAAATTTTTTAAATACAAACATATTAGAGAGATGTGATATTTGTCAGCAGAATTATTTACAAGCTACTCCTAAGAAACCACAGGAAACGCTCTCTGAATAACTACCAGGAACCTTTTGGTAGTTGAATTTCATAGAACTACATGTAAAAGGTAAGAGCTTTGTCTGTTTACTGTGTGTATGATGTCTGGATGGCCTGAGGCCTTACCCTCTTCAAAAACAAAAATGAAACAAAACATATAAACTGATTTTCAGGAAATAGTAAAGACTCTCTTAAAAACCTTTGTTCTAACTTTTGGGATACCACAGTATTTGAATCAAACAGAGAAAGCTATTTTATTTGTACCATTGCCTAGGATTTATGCAAATGTGTGCTGATTTCCATAACCTATCATACACCTTATATTCCTCAGTCTTCCAGATAAAGTAGATAAATTAAATTTAAAAAAATAATTAGCTAAGACTCAGCTATGTACCAGGTTAAAATCTCCAGAGTTTTGTCATTAGTCTTTTTCCTGCTGCCTCTGCATTCAAGCACAGAATCTTTCTTTTGAACCCACATTTGGCAGGCCCATGAATTTGGGTCTAAGAACATGCCCTGTGCCTCGTATAAGCAAATCCTCTTCTAACCCTTTCCAATGCCTGAAAGGGTTTATCTCTTCCCTAGAAACCCTGAAACTTAAAGACAGTAAGATCTGGAAGGACATGCCACTGGAAACTGGGTATCTCTGTGGACCAGGAAATTTCATCTACAAAAAGGTATTCCAGAAAGAAAACACAGTCACCATTTTGGGAAGAAGGCTTTCAAGTGCTGCTGATCACTTGTTTGGCTATCAGAGAGTAAAACAAAATAAAACAAAGACCAAAACCAAAACAAAAGGGAAACAACTCAGCTGGAGTCATGCTTCCCTGTGGAGACAGCACCCGGGGAAGATTTGACTGTGGTTCTCTCAAGGCCTTGAAATTCAAGTTTTCAAGAATAACTGATCTTGGTATTGAATTCAGATGAAGAGGTACTCTAGAGAACATATTACATATTACATATTATTGCTGTCTTATTTCCGGTAGGGTTATTCTGACTACTTTAAGATTCACATTTTACTAGGAATCAAAAGTAGTTACATGACCTTTTCTTTTTGTACTCCCAGTAATGGTTCTCACAGGCTCCTTTCCAGTTAGCTCAAAGTGTCCTCCCAGCAGAAACAGGACCTGGAATTGTATAACCAACAGTTTTATTATTCACAGAGTAGAACTGAGACCATCTTCATTAATAACCATTTGATAGCAAAATAAAACTAATATGAATCCAAGTACTCAAGCCTAGCTATGGTTTGAATGTGTCCCCAAATTCCATGTGTCAGAAATTAAATTCCCAAATTTATGTGTTGTTTCTATTTGGAGGTAGAGCCTTTGGGATGTACTTAGTGATAGATGATGTCATAAGAGTAGGGCCCCCATGATGAGATTAGTGGCCTTATAAGAAAGGGAGGAGAAATATCAGCCATGTAGTGCTTTCTACCACCGTATTATGATAGAGCAAGATGACCTCACCAGATATAGTTCCTCAATCTTAGACTTCCCAGTCTCCAGAAATGTAAGAAATTGCTTTCTTCATAAATTACCTCATCTTAGTATTCTGCTATCTCAACACACACAATGGGCTAAGACAAGCCCTACTTGTAAAACAACAAACAAACAAACAAACAAAATTAATTGGCTTAATTGAAAACATAAAAATTCCAGTTAATAGAAAAATACAAACTTGGCATTGTAAGATAGAAACGACAAAAAAACAGGTCTACTTAACTAACTTTGTGACGTAACTTCTTCCCCATCTAAGTACAGATTGATACATAAAACTGAATTTGTTACTCACGAATATTTTGTTGACTATTTTAATGTATAGCTATCGATTTAGATCCCATACCAAAAAAAAAAAATACCCACAGAATAGGTTTGTCTTCAAAACTTAAAATAGTAATAACTGTATACATTAAACACTCAAAGTTTAATCTGTATGTTTCAGTTTGTACCTCATAATAAGATTTTTTTTTTTTTTTGACAGAGTCTTGCTCTTGTCACCCAAACTGGAGTGCAGTGGCATGATTTCGGTTCACTGCAACCTCTGCCTCCTGGGTTCCAGCGATTCTCCTGCCTCAGCCTCCTGAGCAGCTGCATTACAGGCACCCGCTACCACACTCAGCTAATTTTTGTATTTTTAATAGAGTAAAATGTATTTTTTTTTTTTTTTT
>NW_012116154.1:9518884-9524940 GCF_000951035.1 Colobus angolensis palliatus | reverse complement strand
ATGGTCTCGAACTCCTGACCTCGTGATCCGCCCGTCTCGGCCTCCCAAAGTGCTGGGATTACAGGCTTGAGCCACCGCGCCCGGCCGCTTCCCATTTTCAACAAATTAAATTATGGAAGGACATAGTTGATTGTAAACTTGGAAAAAGATTTCATTTGAATTGAAATATGTATTCTGATATAATATTGTTATATTTAAAATCTTATAACCAAACTAATCTCTCATTAAAAATCCAATAGAAAAAAATTGAATAAAAGTAAGACATAACTAATAAGAATAATAGTGGATAATGGATAACATTGTCAACAAACATTGATTTAAAAGAAACATTCTTATCTGTATATTATCTACTAAAATGTACTTTGTGTATGCAGCAGTAAGTTAGGTCTTGTGATATGTTTTTAAATTAGATTTCATTCCTCTTTTATTTATTCATTCAAAATAATGTAGCCCCACAATCTCTAGGTCTCTTTTTATAAATCCCATCTATCTCATGTATTTTCATGGTATGCTCTTAAGAAAAGACTGAAAGGAAAATATATGCCAGAAACTATTTGGTAGATTATATATTTGACTTAGATATGTGTATGAATAATATTTCCAATGAATTTCAATGTATTATAAGTTCAGAGAAAAGTGTTAGAATTTTAAAAATAAATAGCCTCTGGTGTCAATGTAATTTCTATAAGCTTGTGCTTCTTTTCCACTTTGTTTCAGTTCTTTCCTTGATGTTTCCAGATGACCTTTGGCAAGTAACTCAATTTTCTGTGCATTTTTCACTTTTGTCTAATAAATATTTTCTGCTCCTCTTGAAGGAAAAAACTCTTCTGCTAAATCTTTTCTTCATTCGTTCATTCATGTATTTATTTTCAAGCTATTAATAATATACTTTAAATGCATATTATATACTCCATGTTTTCCTATGCACTTTCACATCTCCACTTGGGTATGTAATTTGCACTCCAAGTGATTTCCTAGCATATTCCACTGTTACTCAAATAATTCGTGCTCACTTCTTCCTGAGGACATTCTGCCATTCCTTTTCTTCCTAAAATGAATTTATCCCTTTTCCTTACCAACCCAATTTTCATAAATTCTTAGTTTGTTTCACTCAAATTCTCCCTATAAAAGCTTTATCAAAATCTCTAGACTTGCCATATCCTGTAGTTTATGCTTTCACACCAACTTATAATTTTCTCAAACATCATCTATTAGTATCTTAATAAATTAATTATGTAGACAGAAAGAAACTCTGATTTCTATCTCTCCTTTAAGATTCCAAGCTCAAAAAGGACTTCTTTGGCTTTTTCATAGTTGCTAACATAGTGACATGCTTAGCACCTTGCATATTGCTGATAATCACTAAATGTATGACAAATCAGTAAATGAATATGATTATTTATATATGTCACATATATTTTCATATGTTGTATATAAACATATTTTTATGTTACATATAACATATTTATACATTAATTATATATAAATTATACACACACAGAGGCACACACGTATGAACTTGAAAGGGAACGTGACCATAGGATGAAAAAGAAAGTCTTCGCCTCTGTTTGAGCAATTAAGTGGGCACCTTCTAAGTATATGGCTGAATCTAAACACAGTAATTGCTTTGTTTTCTGAATTAAATATTTATTTTGCTAAGTAAACTATTTGATAGTTTTAACAAATAGATGAAGTCAAAATATTTAAAGATAATTTTAATGCAGGCAGGATCTAATACGATAAAAGCTTTTCTTTCCTTACTGGGAATACTTGGGTCAACGATAGAAATAGATTTTTCACCCTACAAAACCACTGTAAGATTTTTAAATTTCTAGATAAGAAACAAGTGTAATGTACCCATCAGGTAATTCACAAATGCCAGAATCACTGAGTTGGGTAAAATGTTTAAGCTCAATTTCTGTCAATTTTCATTTTAGGTAAGGGAAAATAACCCACTTCCCTGAACAGGACAGCATTTTACAGACGTCTTGGAAATGATTGATGAAATAGTGATAATTTCCTTTCCTGAACATCCTTGGTGCATCGTGAAGTGGATTGAAAGGGTCAAAATCTGAGAATTGGTTGGTGTTCATCTGGGATTTTTTGCCCACTGATGCCCTCCTGCCTTCTAACCTGTGACGTCCCCGAATTTTCACATTTTGAAAGAACTTGGTTTGTTCTCTCTTGGTTGTATTACTTTACCAAATGAGAATAAACAAAAGGGTTAACAATATAAGAAACAATATCTAATATATGTGTAGATAACAAACATATATTTAGAAAAAGTGCAATTATTACTATTCTTAAGAGCATGTTGAAGACAGCCAAATTCATGGAAGTGGTCAGTAGCTGAATGGTCAGTAGTGGTCAGTAGGTCAGTAGTGGTCATTTGCTTTATTAAGAGATGTTCTCTTCTTTCCCCTTTCTTAATGTTTCTGTTTCAGTTGTTTGTTCAATATTTTGTTGGCAGATTCATCTTCATTCCTCTTTTTTTTTTTTTTTTTTTTTTTATTCTTTTTTGAGAAGGAATCTCACTTTGTTGCCCAGGCTGGAGCGCAGTGGTTCTATCTCGACGCATTGCAACTTCTGCCTCCTGCGTTAAAGCAATTCTCCTGCCTCAGGCTCCCAAGTAGCTGGGACTATAGGCACACATCACCACACCTGGATAATTTTTGTATTTTTAGTAGAGATGGGATTGCACCATGTTGGCCAGACTGGTTTCAAACTCCTGATCTCAGGTAATTCACCTGCCTCAGCCTCATTCCCAAAGTGCTGAGATTACAGATGTGAGCCACCGTGCCCGGCCCATTCTCCTTTTAAATATAAATATTTTATTATCTTATTATTTCTTCTTTCCTTTTAAAGATTTTCTCTAGAACGTGTTAACCATCTCTGTATTTTGAACCTTTGTACTCTATCACTAACTTGTACCTCCAAAAATGGTCTCCCTGTTGATGCTTAACGTTAGACATTTAACTGTCTCATAGATATCTCTTCTTGGACATTTTATAGTAGATCAAATTCATTACATGACTCAGTGATCTCTAATCAAGAATAGGGATTTTTAAGGCAGAAATAAAGTTAGGAAGTTATCTCTACTTTGGTAGTTTGACATTTTGGACAGATAATTCTTTGTTGTGGGAACCTTACCTAAGCATTGTAAAATATTTAGCATATTTATCAGCGTATTAGCATTGGCTACAATTTAGCCAATATACTTGGCCTCTACCTGCTACATTCTACTAGTGCTCTTCCCTGACTTGTAATAATCAAAAATGTCTCTAGATACTGCCAAATATCCCTCGTGCATGAAAATCACCCTTAGCCGGGAATCCCTGATCATGATGACATAGAACTTTCTGCAGAAAGTAATACAAATAGAGATGAAGTAACAAAATTAAGAGGCATTTTGGAAGAAGACTCAGTGAGGTTAAAGATGGCATATATATGCAATTAAAAATAAGGAAGAATCTCAAGTTGTTTTCCAGGTTGGTTGTTAAAAATTTCCTGAAATTTCTTGTATTTTTAAATTTTTGTCTTCTATGCTTCTCTTCATACTATTTCCTTTATATAGATCTGTTTCCCCTTCCTGTATATTAATAAAGTTCTATTTATGTTTAAGGCCTAAATGATCTATTAGTCATCATCATTGTGACTACTTCCCCAGCCTGAAACTCTAACACAGAACATTTTCTTTCTTTGTTAAGCCGTTAGATATTATTTATTGTGACAAGTTTATTCCTCATGTCTTTAAAGATAGTTGTGTCACCTTATACATTCTTTCACAGCATATCACACTGTATGGCATGTAATAAGTCCTTAAAAATGGTGAGTGATTTACTTAGCAATAAGATACAGGAGAGTAACATTTTTTTTTTCAGAATGTGCAGTTATCATCACATGTATTCGACATACATTAACATTAATATAAATTTTGAAATAATATGCTGACTGCAGTCTCTATGTATTTTTTTCAAACATTTTTTGAATAGACAAAGTAAAATACAGATGTAAATTATATTTTTTATCACAAAGTATTTGATATACAGAATGGTTATACTTTTATGTATGGAAACTAGAAGTTTATCAAGTAACTCAATGAAACACAATGGATGGTCAAAAATGACTTTGAGGAAGGTAAGCGATTCTGTAAGAGAAAGAAATCCTGTTGTGTCTGGAATTGGTGGTTTCTTGGTCTGGCTGACTTCAAGAATGAAGCCACGGACCCTCGCGGTGAGTGTTACAGTTCTTAAAGATGGCGTGTCTGGAGTTTGTTCCTTCAGAGATCATTCAGATGTGTCTGGAGCTTCTTCCTTCTGGTAGGTTCTGGTCTTGCTGACAGGAATGAAGCGGCAGACCTTGGAGGTGAGTGTTACAGCTCATGAAGGGTACGTGGACTCAAAGAATGAGTAGCGGCAATATTTATTGCAAAGAGCAAAAGAACAAAGCGTCCACAGTATGGAAGGGAACCAGAACATGCTGCCGCTGTCTGGCAGCCCGCTTTTATTCCCTTATCTTGCCCCACCAACATCCTGCTGATTGGTCCATTTTACAGAGAGCTGTTAGTCCATTTTACAGAGAGCTACGGATCCATTTTGACAGAGTGCTGATTGTTGCCCTTACAATCCCTGAGCTAGACACAGAGTGTTAGGCAGAAAAGTTCTCCAAGTCCCCCCTAGGTTAGCTACATACAGAGTACTGATTGGTGTATTTACAAACCTTGAGCTACACCCAGAGTACTGATTGGTGTATTTACAAACCCTGAGCTAGACACAGAGTGCTGATTGGTGCATTTACAATCCCTTAGCTAGACAGAAAAGTTCTCCAAGTCCCGCTAGATTAGCTAGACACAGAGCACTGACTGGTGTATTCACAAACTCCCGGCTAGACACACAGTGCTGATGGGTGTGTCCACAATCCCTTAGCTAGACACAAGGGTTCTCCAAGTTAACCCACTAGGTTACCTAGATACTAACTAATCAGATAACTGATTGGTGTATTTACAAACCAGGAGCTAGACACCGAGTGCTCATTGGTGTATCTATAATCCCTCAGTCACACATAAAAGCTCTCCAAGTCCCCCCCACCCCAACTCAGGAGCCCTGCTGGCTTCACCCAGTGGATCCCGGACCTGGATCGTAGGGGAGGTGCCCACCAGTCCCATATCATGCACCCGCACTCCTCAGCCCCTGGGCAGTGAACAGGACCGAGTTCCTGGAGCAGGGGGCGGTGCTCGTCAGGGAGGCTCCGGCCACGAGGGAGCCCACTAGGGGGTGGGCGTGGTTAAGGCATGGCGGGCTGCAGGTCCTGAGGCCTGCCCCAAGGGGAGGCAGCTGAGGCCCCGCGAAATCGAGCGCAGCGCCGGCAGGCCAGCACTGCTGGGGGATCCCTGGCCCACCCACCGCAGCTGCTATCCCGGGTGCTTAGCCCCTCACTGCCCTGGGGCTGGCGGTGCCAGCTGGCTTGGAGCGTGTGGCCCAGTGAGCCCGTGCCCATGCCCATGCCCCCCCGAACTCGCGCTGGCCTGGAAGCGCCCGGTCCCGGTTCCCACCAGCGCCTCTCCCTCCACACCTCCCCAGCAAGCAGAAGGAGCTGGCTCCCTCCATGGCCGCCCAGAGAGGATCTCCCACAGTGCAGTGGCGGGCTGAAGCGCTCCTCAAGCTAGCCAGAGTGGATGCGGAGGCTGAGGAGGCCCCGAGAGTGAGGGCTGCTAACACATTGTGATCTCTCACTGTTTAATATGAATTAATATCATTTTCTTAAAGTTACCTGTTAGATCAGAGAACATGGGCTTAGACTCAAAAAAGGTTGAAATATTAGGAGAGTCTGTTTTAAGCCTAAAATTTCAATCTATAAATATACTTTTCAATTTTCTAGAAAATATATGAGTGATTATAATTACATTTCAAAAAAGTCTTTATAAAATTAAGTTAAAAATTTTAATAAAAGCATTATACTCAGAATAAACAATTAAAATGAACTTTGAGAGCCAATGTATTTCAGAGTAGCTGTGAGAAAAGTTTGTATGTATGTGTCTGAATCAAGTGAATTGTGTT
>NW_012116154.1:9480716-9517375 GCF_000951035.1 Colobus angolensis palliatus | reverse complement strand
ACTTTGACTATTTCTCACTCATAAATCAATAGCACCTTATTTGTTGATATTTGACGAAAATATTACTATGAATAAAGATAATGTTGATTATATAAAAAATTGCATTTAAAATAATCTTTTATGGGGGCAATACTCACCACTTGATATTTATATTATTAAAGGTATAGATAAATTCATCTAAAAACCTTTGTACTGGGACATTACTCAATGTCCAAAACATTGTAGTAGGCACTTTAAGTAATATATTATACATTTGATCCATTTGTGAGTTATTATTAGTGACTTTATAAAAATCCCATTTAGTAAGACCTGATGTGTTGAAAGAACAAGATTTCAAAAATACTTTCAGACAGAATCAATTTCAGTGGCAGATGATCTGTGCAGTCACATGGGGTCCCACACTCAGAAGGGCTTTGTGTCTGAACTTACAATTCACTCCAAATATATATATATATTTTTTTTTTCTCTAGGCTTCTTTAATTGTTCACATAGGTTTGATTTTTAAAATACATTATGTCTCCTAGATCTTGAAATAGCTTTAAAAATAAAATCTGGGTTTTGAAAAATTGTGGACAGTGCTTTCAAAGAACAGATTTTCCTGGGGGGGGGTGTGTGTGTGTGTATTTACTCTGTTAAAATTAAACAATTTCTTTCCACCATAGGAAAGGTGGGCAAAATCATGACTTGGGGCCAAATCCAACTATGCCAATCCATTTACCTATTGTTTACAGCAGGGATGAGTAGTTGTAACAAAGACTATGTGGTGTGCAAAGCCTAAAATATTTATTATCTGGTCACAGAATAAGTGTTCTGACCCTGATTCCTCCATTAGAGCATAATAAATATTCTTTTTTGTGTATAGGTGAATACTAAGTGGGAATTTTATGTATCGCAGAACACTGACAAAACAGGGAGAAGTCAGCCATATGACTTACAAGAACATTAGCACTTTATATTTGGGTTAATCAGTGGCCCCTGAAAACTCATGCCCACCCAGAACCTGTGAATGTAACCTTATTTGGAAATAGGATTATTATAGATGTAATCAAGTTCATATATAGTCATATTAAACTGGTGCAGCCACAAAATCCGTTATTGAACTTAGGACATTGTATACTGGATAATGTCCTTTCCCTAACAAGGGAGAAATTTGGACATAGGCACATACACAGATGAAAGATGATGTGAGTATACAGAGAAGGAAGGCGATGTGAAGAGAAGAAGACATGAAGACACAAGGGAGAAGACCACGTGATAAAGAAAGTAGAGCTTTCAGTGCCAGGTCTACAAAACAAGGAATGCTGAAATTTCACAGCAAACACCAGAAGGTAGAAGATCAAGGAGGCATCATTCCCAGAGCCTTTGGGGAGATCATGGTCCCACAGAAAGCTGGATTTTGGACTTGTAGCCTCCAGAACTGTGAGAGAATATGTTTCTTTGAATTTTGGTCACCCAATTGTGGCACGTTGTTATGACAAGCCCTAGCAAAAGAACAGCATTTTAAATAATTTTGATGAATTGTTTAAATATACTAAAGCTATTAAATGTTTTCTAACATTTTCTTGATTTATAGTAGAAGACTAATAGTTATTAGTATTATAGCAGAAGTCTTATACTCTAAATAGGCTTTAACCATATGAAAATTTTACAAAATACATAAATACTTTATTTCCTTTTGATAAAATAAATTGTATTGCCTTTTAATTATAAATTATGACTTAATGATTCAACATATTCTTCAAAGATAAGGTAGGTTATATGACAGCTTATCTTAATATTCATTTAATAAAAGATCAATTATTATTATGATTCTTAAGAGCATACAAATTAAAGTTATGATGGAAAGTGTAGCTTAATTTCTTCTTGTTATTACTTATCTCTGTTATTTTTATAACCATTAAATCATGTAAAGCAATTATTGCCAATCATTACAGCCCAAGAGCAATAACTGTTTTATTTCTTAATTAAATACTTATTTAGAGCACTTCATTTCAAGTGTTACCAAATATTTACTAATTTCTTGCTAGGAATAAGCTTATTTGTAATTCAGGAGGGCAGCCCGGATATCTAAACTACTGGGGATTTTGAAAAAAACAATTCTGTCAAAATTACATAATTAAAGAAAAACATGAAAGCATGGGTAGCTATGAGTGACTTAGTACCCTTTTTTTGTAGCAATTTATTATCTTTACTTAACTCGTAAGCTTTCCTGGCACATTCCAGGATGCTTTACATATTTTAGTGCTATTAGATACCACTGAACTTGTGCTGCCACATTTATCAGTGTGTAATTTGTAGATCCAAGTGCTGTTTTCAGAACCCCAAACAACATTTATTAAATTTGCTAAGTAATTATATTTACTCATGATAATTTCAATTCCACAGTGAGAATCAGCACAGGTGTGACTAGCAGTTATACTTCTTCATGCACAGAGCCCCTGCTGTACATAAAACATCCAGTAGTAATTTTCTTTAATTCACTTAATTGCTTGGGGCAGCCTGAGCCACTCTTTTCCCCTAATTTGATGCTTTCCATTGTGTTTCATAGAAAATCCAACAGTCTGAAGTGGGGCCACTTATAATTACAAGAACCGAAATACAAGCACACTTGTGTCTAATATAGTTTTGGAGTCAACCCTGCAGTATTTACATGGGTATCTATGTGATACAAACAATTTGAGAAACTCTAATAGCCCAGAAGCAGAGACAGCAAAACAGGGAAAGGAAATAAATGCAAAGTAAGACAGATGATTGCTGTTATTAAAAAGATTATGAAGTTTACTTCTAATGTAATGATACTAAAATCCAAAGCAATCTTGTGACAATTCTCTTTTTTATTGTTTCAGGATTTAAAATTATATTCATGTGTTTTCCAAAGATGCGTTATGAATGTACGTTCAAGTGTTATTGAACTTCTTGGAGTACATTAAACATATTGTGTGTGTGTGTGTGTGTGTGTGTGTATCTGTATGTGTGTGTGTGTGTATGTGTGTTTGTGTGTTTCTACTGGCCTTATCTGTGCACATTCTGCTTCATCTAACTAACGTGCAAGGGACCAGATTTATTTTGTGCTTTTAGGTCCACTCAGTTTTTGTTGCACATGTTTTAAACAAATGAACAATTTGATGAATAGTGCTCTTAGTACCTTTAAAATGCTAAATGATGATCACTAAAAGCTCTTGCAATGTAATATTTTAGCTTTTCAGCATCACAATTAAATAATAATTAGTTAATGAGTTCAGTTCATTGCACTTGTGCAGCATGTAAAAAGGTAAACTAATGTTTTAAAGTGTTTAAAGAAACAGAACTCTTCATATACTCTGAAAAAATGTCATTCAATGAAACATAATTGAAGAAGCAGTTTGCTTCCGGAAAGCTCAATTACCATAGAAAGTAGAACGCTATTACTGAAGAAACAGTTTTCCCTAGAACAAAGAAAATGGCTATAGAATTTGAAATCTAACTTGCACCTGCGTGAGTGAGAGATAACTTTTGATTCCATAAATCTCTGTCACTCTTAGCAATATTGTGGATGTTGTGTACAATTTGAGGAAAGCAACACTGGCTAATGTAAACAAAAGACACCTGTTTAATAAAATCATTTTTGTTCAATTTATGTTTTTAACTATGATATTTAGATGATGGGCCTGAATTTATCAGGAATCTGTGCATGCCTAGAGGAATGTCAAAACATACTGCCTCTATATCATTATTGGAGTAGCTGAAAAATTACTCTGGTCCAACAAAAGAGATGCTCTTCTATTCATTTAAATGTTTTTTTTTTTTCTTAAGATTATGAAGATTTAATCCATTGAGAACCAACTTAAATAGAAAAACTTCTTGCCCAGAAAAACACATAAACATCACAAAATCTCCATGTTAGTTGGGGAGGAGGCACATATTTCCTAAAGCTGTCCTTGAGAATTGACAGATTCTAGGAAAAGACGCCTTATTCAAATAGCTACCCCATTAACAAACCTATTTGTCACTGTGTCTCTAGCACACTGTTACCTCATATACAGATTTTACTCTGTGGGCTCAGAAAACCATACTCCAAAGTATATTGGGCGTGCTGAGTACTTTGAAATAAAGGAAATGGAAGCCTCAGAAGCAAAGTCTCTCTGACCTTCTCCTGTACTCCTGTCTCCTGCTGCCTTTCTCTCCTTGAGGTGATTCATACAAACCAAGGTTTGTCTTCCTCAAAGCAGGTTATATAAGCTAGAACTACCTTCCCCCTCAAAAACAAACCGTAAAACCTGGACAAGCCACACTCACCCTTCTCCTTTGACCACCCTTATTTCCTCCAGGTTTGTTGCCCGAAGTATGGAGCAAGAGGTGTATTGCCTCATATTTGGAAGAAATGAATGTTACACAGAGAGACCAAGAAGTTTCTGAACAAACAAACCTTGCAGGTACCGTTCAATTTTTACTAAATTAATAAATCTAATATTCTATTATCACTAGAAAATACCCTTTTGTCAAATTAAATTTTTTACATGGCTACCCATTTTCCATCTAACTTAAGCATAAAACAACACTTTTCCCTGTGTCTTTGGGCCTTCATTTTTGAAATCTCACATGCCACATACATATTTGATTAAATAAATTTGTTATGCTTTTCTCTTGCTAATCTGTCTTTTGTTATAGGAGTGTTGGCTTTGACACCTATGATGGGTGAGGAAAGGTATCACATGTTTTCACCCTTTCAACTCTTCTTAAGCCTTCAAAATCACCCACTGCTTAGATAGTTTCTTTTGATATGGTTAGCATATGGTCGTAACAAAACTCTTTCTATTCCCAATTGGCACTGAAAACAACAACAATAAATATATTCTATTAAATATTTTAACAATAGTATTTGATATTTTACAATAAATTTTCTTCTAGATATGATACACTTTAATTATACATTATTTCATTGTTTCACATTAGGAACATTTTTGTAAATAATTATGTAAATGTCTGATGATTCTCTTAGTGCATATTCTTAGTTCTGAAATTACTTTGTCAAAAAGTGTGAATGTGATAAAATTCTTGAAACACATTAAGTTGCCCTCTACAAAATCATAACAATTTATATTCTTACCAATGTTGACAAAAAGAGCCAAAATCTGTAAAATAGTTGAAGAGATTGATTCTTAGCCAAGTATGAGTGAGCAATGGCCTATAGCACAGCCCTCAAGAGATCCTAAGAAAATGTGCCTGTGGTTGTTGGGACACAAATTGGGTTTATACATTTTAGGGAGACAAAAGACATCAATGAATACATGTAGGATGTACATTGATTCACTCCAGAAAGGCATGACAACTGGCTTCCAGGTCACAGTTGGAGTCAAAGATTTTCTGATTGGCAATTGGTAGTGACTTGTTTTTCTAAGACCACCAGAGCGAGCACAAAAGAACCAGCGGGTAGGCAAAGGTCAGGAGCAAAACTGCAAGTTTATTTTGGTAACCTATGTGGGGAAGAAGTCTGTCCGCCTCCGGCAAAGAAGGCCGACAGAGTCCCCCCCTTGTGGGGCTCTGGGGCGGGGTTCCTGCATCCCGACTTCAGTGGGGCTGGAGGAAGACCGCGTGGCTCACTGGTGGAGAGCGGCTTTTCTAAGGAGTGGGAGGGCAATAGGCGGGGCACGGGCATGTCGGGGGCGTTCCGCAGGTGCGACCAGGTAAATCTTGGTCTTTTTGGATTGACGTCACCTGGTGCATGCCCAGTTGGTCTGCACCTTCCTGGGTTGCCGGCTGCATTTTCGCGCGCGCGGGAAAAGTTGGGAGGGGGGAAATGTTGGGGGGGGGGGATGAAGAACCCGGAAGTGCACCATCTTGCCTCCGTTCGTCCAAACAGGTAGGAAGAGTTTAATTATTATATGAAGACTTAGAATCAATGGAAAGGAATTGTCTGGGTTAAGGTAAAAGATTGTAGAGACCAAGGTTTTATGATGCAGACAAAGCCTCCAGGTAGCGCACTTCAGAGAAAAGATTGTAAATGTTTCTTATCAGACTCGGAGTCTGTTCTATCAGTAATTCCAAAACAGAGGTAGGTATAATGAGACATGACTGGCTTCCCATTCCCATCATGGCCTCAACTAGTTTTTTCAGGTTAGCTTTGGAATGCCCTTGACTGAGAGAAGGGGGTCTGTTCAGATGGCTGAGGGGTTTTAGAACTTTACTTCTGGTTGATACCAGTAATTTGGGACTCTTAGGGCTCAAGATTCACCTGAGCCCAACTCTCATATGACTGTTGGAGAGCAGAATGTGCCACTGCAAAGTAGATTCGTTTGGTGTATTTTCAGCTGGTTATCCTGAGAAATTGAACAAAGGAGTAGCTCTGAAAATTGTCCTTTTGTAATCTATAAAGAAAATCTACTGAAGAAAATAAAACTATTTTATGCTGTACTAGTTTGTTTTTACAGTGCTATAAAGAACTGCCTGATATTGGGTTATTTATAAAGAAGAGAGTTTTAATTGACTCACAGTTCTGCATGGTTGGGGAGGCCTCAGGAAACTTACAATCATAGTGGAAGGTGAAGGAGAAGCCGGCACCTTCTTCTTCACAAGGGGGTAGAAAAAGTGACAGCAAGGGGGATACTGCCACATACTTTTAAACCATCAGATCTCATGAGAACTCCCTCACCATCATGAGAACTGCATGGGGGAAACCTCACCATGATTCAATCACCTCCATCCAGGTCCCTCCCTCAACACGTGGGGATTACAATTCAAGATGAGATTTGGGTTGGGACACAGACCTGAATGATATCATACCCCAAAATATGTTTATTTGGCATACATGGAGATGGCTATTCAGAGAGTCAGCAAACAGATGTAGCCTTACAAAGCTGTCTTTTATGGCACAGATTTGCATCTGTGGACAATCTGCATTGATGCAGCCAGGGCTTCCCTTTCCTGGATCTAGCAAAGAGTAACTGAGAGTCTGACAGCCTTAAAGGCCTGAAAGAAATATATACCATCTATTCTTTTTTTTTTTTTTATTATACTTTAAGTTCTAAGGTACATGTGCATAACGTGCAGGTTTGTTACATATGTATACTTGTGCCATGTTGGTGTGCTGCACCCATCAACTCGTCAGCACCCATCAATTCATCATTTATATCAGGTATAACTCCCCAATGCAATCCCTCCCCCCTCCCCTCCTCCCCTCCTCCCCATGATAAGCCCCAGTGTGTGATGTTCCCCTTCCCGAGTCCAAGTGATCTCATTGTTCAGTTCCCACCTATGAGTGAGAACATGCGGTGTTTGGTTTTCTGTTCTTGTGATAGTTTGCTAAGAATGATGGTTTCCAGCTGCATCCATGTCCCTACAAAGGACGCAAACTCATCCTTTTTTATGGCTGCATAGTATTCCATGGTGTATATGTGCCACATTTTCTTAATCCAGTCTGTCACAGATGGACATTTGGGTTGATTCCAAGTCTTTGCTATTGTGAATAGTGCCGCAATAAACATACGTGTGCATGTGTCTTTGTAGTAGAATAATTTATAATCCTTTGGGTATATACCCAGTAGTGGGATGGCTGGGTTATATGGTACATCTAGTTCTAGATCCTTTACAGCAAAAGAAACTACCATCAGAGTGAACAGGCAACCTACAGAATGGGAGAAAATTTTTGCAATCTACTCGTCTGACAAAGGGCTAATATCCAGAATCTACAAAGAACTCAAACAAATATACAAGAAAAAAACAAACAACCCCATCAAAAAGTGGGCAAAGGATATGAACAGACATTTCTCAAAAGAAGACATTCATACAGCCAACAGACACATGAAAAAATGCTCATCATCACTCGCCATCAGAGAAATGCAAATCAAAACCACAATGAGATACCATCTCACACCTGTTAGAATGGCCATCATTAAAAAATCAGGAAACAACAGGTGTTGGAGAGGATGTGGAGAAATAGGAACACTTTTACACTGTTGGTGGGATTGTAAACTAGTTCAACCATTATGGAAAACAGTATGGCGATACCATCTATTCTATCTGAGGACAGCTACGTGCAAGGTTTCATTTACATTACAAGGTCACTTTTCTGAGCCAAGCCTCCACTTCTCTTCCATTCATAACCTGCCTTGCTACTATAATCTGCTTTACCACCACAACCTGTTTTTGCCTGGGCTCTGAGTCACCATTCTATCTGTAACCTCAGGGTGGTATATAAGCTTCTGGGGGTTTGGGTAATCACTCTGGATCTCTCCAGGTGCACCTTAATAAATAAGATGGCCTTTCTCTTATTAATCTTTCTTTGGTGAGTTGAATTTTCAGTGAATCTTCCAAAGGTGAAGGGGAAGTTTTCTCCTTGCCCTCTTCACTGTTTTAGTAAAAGTACCTAATACAGATGTCTAATAGCTCCTCTGAGACAATTTTATTACCTGAGGGATTTTTGATCTGTAGAACAAGACAACATTTATTTACCACACATCTCCACCCCTCACCCTTATAACTTGTCTTTACCACCCTTCAGAAACCCCAAGCCTCAATATTTTTCTATAGCTCAAAATGCTATATAAGCATCAATCTTCTGGTTTTTCATGAATCTCATATTTATTTTGGACTCTTTTGCATGTACATAGTTAACTATAGTTTTTTTCTTGGTAATCGGTTTTATGATCATTTAATTTTTAGTCTTTTGAAATAATCTAGGAAGGTAAAGGGAAGCCACTTTTTCCTCACTGGTAATGCAAAGTCCATTTCAATATATCATCAATAACTCAAAAACATAAAGTTTATCCATTGAAAAAACAATAAAAAAAACATTTATTGTGATCATCCTATGAAAGATATTTCCCATGTGGAAATGAAACAGCCAGTTGAAAGGGGTTATCGGCAAACCCCCAACCAGCCTGCACACTGGGATTGGTGTACACTGTGGTGGAGTCTCCGGAAGTTTAAACCATTTGCAGCAGGGAGGAGCCTGGCTTCTTCTCTTCCTAGGCAGAACCTGGCATTCAATCTGTGAGGTAGGAAGTGAACAGCAGGGACTCTGGGTTTGTGGAGGGTCCCCTTTTCCCTTTTTCCCCAATAAATCCTATTTGCATCACCCTTCAAATTGTCTGCAACACTAATTTTTCATGGCCATGTGACAAGGATCCCATCTTTAACTGAACTAAGGAGAGAGTCACGTAACACAGAGATCCTTAATCACAAAACAGATAATAGGCCAAGTGCAGTGACTCATGCCTATAATCCCAGCACTTTGGGAGGCCAATGCTGGTGGACTGCTGGAGTTCAGGAGTTCCAGATCAGTCTGGGCAACATGGTGAGACCCCATCTCTCCAAAAAATACAAAAATTTTCAGGCATGGTGGCACACACCTGTAGTCCAAGATACTTGGAAGGCTAAGGTGGGAGCATGGCTTGAGTCCAGGAGGTGGAGGTTGCAGGGAGCCAAAATCTCTCCCCTGCACTCCAGCCTGGGTGACAGAGTGAAACTCTATCTCAAAACAACAAAAATAAATCCACAGGCAATAGATTTTATAACAACTACAGGGTCAATGAAAAATCAATTTGATATGACTACTTTTTTGATAACTATTTTCAAATAAAAACTTGCACTGGATAAAGTTAAATAGGCAAGGAATAATTTATTCAAAGTCATGGCAGCAGGTGATAGAGGCCAGAACTCCTCTGAACTCAACTCAGATGAAACAAGAAGTGGGAGAGTTTTTATGTACTAGGGTGAGCCAGTGAAAACATCTTGCAAGATGTTAGAAGGGAGGCTGATCTGTGGGATGTATGGAGCACATTTAGTTATTCCTGAGTTTTCAAATGTTTTTCTTTGAGATTATGTCATCTATGTTTGCTAATTGGTACCCATTGATGTTAGGAGTCTGCCCTCCCATGGAGATTGGAAAATGGGGTGCTAGCTCCTTAAATATTTACATATCAAAGAGATGTTTCCCAGATCCTTTAGGAAGACATTCCTAAATTCTAAACTGGCAAGATGCTTTTAACAAGATTTACATCTCAAAGGGGCAAAGAGATAATATGGAATGATAAAGTGTTCTAATGTAAATGTTCTAAGAAAAGAGAGGTCAGAGGCCTAGAATAAGAAGAATCCTGTCTGAAGATTAGTCAAGCTGAGGGGAATATTAACATCCTCTTGATCTCTTGCAATAATAGTTTAAGGCACAGCATTAATGTCAGAGGCACATGAACCAGGACAACTCCATCTTGAATAGGAGCTGTCTAAAATGAGGCTGAAACCTACTGGGCTGCGTTACCAGACAGTTAAGGCATTCTAAGTCACAGGATGACATAAGAGGGTGGCACAAAGTACAAGTCATAAATCCTTGCTGATAATACAGGTTGCATTAAAGGAGCCAGACAAAACCCGCCAAAACCAAAATGGCGATAGGATGACCTATGGTCATCCTCACTGCTACACTCCCACCAGCACCACAACAATTTACAAATGCCATTGCAACATCAGGAAGTTACCTTGTATGGTCTAAAAAGGGGAGGCATGCATAATCCACCCCTTGTTTTGCATATCATCAAGAAATAACCATAAAAACGGGCAACCAGCAGCCCTCAGGGCTGCTCTGCCTATAGAGTAGACATTTTTTATTCCTTTACTTTCTTAGTAAACTTGCTTTCACTTTGCACTTTGGACTTGCCCTGATTCCTTTCTTGTGTGAGATCCAAGAACCCTCTCGTAGGATCTGGATGAGGACCCTATTCCTGTAACATATTTGTGGCGACCACAGAAGTGACTATAATGCAGAAACCCTGACCCAACGGCCACCCTTGGGTCAGCGTTGGGGTCCTGTAATATTAAGGCAACACTTTTAAGAAATTAAGCCAAACTAGCAAAGCATTTGGTAGTTTGATGGAAATAATTATATGCCATTGAAATATAGATTAGTTAAAGGTTGAGACTTCCTTAAATATCACATTTACCAGGGAATCCTTGTTGCAGCATGGTTTAGAAATTAGACTTTTTGCTAAGGCTCTTATTGTGTGTTTCTATTTGAATGATCATTAGGCTTTGGGACGCAGATGTTTGAACACAGAGAAACATGCGGAAAGATATATGGAAGTCTTTTCTGAGCTGGATTTTTAAGTTCAAGACAACCTCTAAGTGACAACCTAGACCTAGATCAGGAAACATTTTCAGACAATTTTTTTGTGTTGGATCTGGTTGTTCAGATAGACCCTAGTTACAGAATATGTTTCTGAGATCTGAACTCCAGAATACGTATTCTAATAGGAGATGTCAGTTATTTTAAAATGAATATGTTACCGATTCTGTTCTCATGTAGTTTACAAATCTAGCAAAAGTAATAACAAATGCACTCAAGAAGCAGATGATCTACAGATGTTACATATAGATATGTATTTATTGATAAGTTTAACATTTTAGTAACCTATTTTTCTTATTGCCCTCTTTCTGTTAAATTCATTAACTTTCCTTTCACTTTTTCTGCATACCTTGCTGTGTTTCCTAGTAATTGCTTTTCTGTGAATATTCTATTGCTCTTCTCCTCAAGGGAAAACATTCTGTTGTCTATTCATATGTTTTTGTCTCTTCCTTCAGTTAATTTACTGAACTCTAGCTACTATTTACTCTCAAGGTGAACTTCCTGCATTTATTATTAAAAAGTGACATCACATGAGAGTTCAATTCTCTAGGTTATAAAAGACACAGATATTGTGTTATTATGATGTAAATGTATTATACCCTATGGCAAAAGTAAATGCTTTCTTCTTACCCAAAGAAGATTGCTGCCAATGTTTTCTGGTTTTATTTATTATCAGTTTTTTAACATGTTACTACATTTCAGTCCATATTGAAATATGCAAAGGAATAATGTTCTTGTCTCATGGTTTACTTCTTGTGTTTTTTTTTTTCCTTAATCACTTCCAATAACATCATTAAATAATTCTATTGATTTACACTTAAGAGAAAAACAAACTAGCACAATAGATATGTTTCAGCTCTTCCATTACCAATATTCTAGTGAAATTCATTGTAACATCTGCAACATGAAACATTTATGATTAATACCAAATTTACTTAAAAATTATATATCATTTGTTAGGTTATGTGAGATTTCCTGGCCTCATCAAACAGAGACTTTAGCGTTGGCCAGGCACAATGAGGAGAGAAGTGGATTTGGAGAGAGAGCAAGCCAAAATAAGTCAACTTGCCTCTTCCTGTGCTAAGCAAGAGAAATTGGCTGTCACTGCACTAAGCATAAGCCTGGCTAAAGGGAAATCATACAAATATGTGATGGAGGTGACTTTTCTCTGTTTCCTGCCAAATAAAGAATGATACTAGCTCCCTCCAAACATAAAAGGAAGAGTGAACCCAAAAAAGCACCAGATTAATGTTAATGCTTGCAAGTCAAGAACTCCTTTGAAAAATCTCTCCTAAAGGGGGAAAAGTAAACAAAAGAATACACATTCACGTTGTTCCTACCATTTTTGCAGCTGAACAGACCCTTGCTTGCAGCAGCAATTTATGGACCCTAAGTTAAAACTTTTTTCATATAAGAAAATAAAATGTTAGAAAGGAAAACCTTACATTTTCTACTCCAGATCTAGATCTCTAGTGAAAGCAAAAGGAAACACTGAAAGAAACAAATTTACTTTCTTGGATGGAATTTTTCCAAGCCACAGTCAAATGATACTTTTTTAAAATCCTTAAATTCATTTGTTAATACAATAATTCAGCAAAAGTATAACTTAAAGTCAGATTGTTAATTTCACATAGTTTAAACAATTTTGCTTGCTAGAATTTAGAAATTAAAGGCGCAAACCCATTTGCACTTAATCTCAGCTAGGGCTTAGGCTGCTCTTGTCTTATCTATCCAAACTGCCTTCCTGCATGAGAGGAATTAGATTACCCATCTCATGTGCTTGCATCATGCATAAGTTAGGCAGAGAAGCCACTTGCTTATTTTAAACAATAGAGTCATGTACCACATAATGACTTTTCAGTCTAAACGACAGACTGCATATACAGCAGTGGTCTGATAAGATTATAATAGTGTATTTTTAGGTACCTTTTCTATGTTTAAATATGTTTAGATACCACTGTGCTAAAATTGCCTACAGTGTTCAGTTCAGTAACATGCTGCACAGGTTTGTAGTCTAGGGGAATAGTCTATGCCATATACCCTAGGTATGTAGTAGGCTATACCATTTCAGTTTGTATGAGTATACCCAATGATGGTTGCACAATGACAAAATCACCTAATGGCACAATTTTTATTAATTTATATTTATTTATTTATTTTTTGTTTATTTGTTTATTTTATTTATCTTTTTTTTTTTGAGACAAAGTCTCACTCTGTTGCCAGGCTGGAGTGTAGTGGCACGATCTCGACTCACTGCAACCTCTGCCTTCTGGGTTCAAGCGATTCACCTGCCTCAGCCTCCCGAGTCGCTGGGACTACAGATGTGTACCACCATGCCCAGCTAATTTTTGTATTTTTAGTAGAGACAGAGTTTCACCATGTTGAATGGCACAATTTTTAGAATGTGTTCTCTTAGTTAAGTAGTGCATGCCTGTATATTCTATATCGTGTATATTATTTTTCTTTAAGTTTGTTTACAACCCATTATTTATGTTACAGTACCAGAGAAGAAGTCTTATCAGTATAGTTCTTCTTGGTTTCTTTATGCAGAAGACTATATGTGCTAAGAAAAAAAAAAAAACTTTTAATTTAAAATTAAAAATATCCTCTATATAAGATCTATACTCATTTTGAATGTACATAAATTATAAAAAAAAATAACTTTATAAAATACAACCAATTTCATTGGTCATGTTAAGTAGAAACATGGCTTATTAAATGAAAACTCTATAAGAGAAAGCACGCTCTCCCACTTGGAGTGATTTTTGATGCTGATGCCATTAATGATCTTCCAATAACTAATACTAATTATCCTGGCACTAAGTTTCTGGCTTACTCAGAAATAAAAGCTTATGATCCCTCAGGGATATGGACTTGACAGAGGAGTTAAACTCCACAGCAGCTGAGCGGGCAGAATATGTCAGAATGTCAGACTGTGAACTTGATGTAAGAATGTAAGAGAGGTAGATCACCAGTCTTTGTGATTTTGTGGCCATTAAGTCACATTTAGTATGAGACCTGAGTTCACAAATTACATACGACACTCAGAAATACCTTCACTAAAAAGAAGACACACCCTTCTATCAGATAGATGTTTCTCAACTTCATTTTTTAAAAATATATTTACCCTTTCCTAGGAGCATTCATGAACATTTCTTTTTCCAAGTCATTTTGCCTTCCATCAAATTTTAATACCACAGTTATACTGTGTATTTATTTACTATATTTATATCCATACTTTATACATAGTAGAGTGTAATCTTATTATTATTATTATTTTACGTAGCCAGTTTTGGTCCCTGAGGGACAATATAACTCACATTACTCAACTGTTGCTTGACAGAAAGAATTATTATTCCATAGAGGAGTAATACTTTTTTCTTTAGATTCTAGATATCCACTCTTTTCTTCACTTTTTCTTAGCTGAGGATAACTTGTATTGAAAATCTATTTCTCAAAGAAATCATTTCTCGTTGAATACAATATAGTTACTGTAAAGTAGGTAGAGTTGGACTACTAACTATGCATTGAAAATTGCTAATGCTATACCTGTAGCTTAGAATCTTAATTCCATATCTTTATTCTAGAATTTTGCTGTATATTTTAGTGAACACTAAATATCTCTATCTGAAGGACCCTCAGCTACCTTAAGGCAAAATGTGCACTGTACTTCTTCTTTCACAGAAAATTGATCTTTGTCAAAACCACTACTTCTCCTTTATCCACCACTTCTATTTGTCCTGTATGTATGCAGACTCCAGGTTTATAATCTCTGAAATTTATTATGATTTCTTATATTTATTCCTTGCTCAATCATTTACATTATGCCAGTGTTAAATCAACTCTCCTCCTCCCATATATACATTATTGAAATATTCTGTTATCTCTCTGACTCCAGTTTTGACTATGAACTCAGTGATCTTCACTGTTTCTTGGATAATTTCACTAATACAGGAATCTATTGCTATGATTCCTCTTTTTCGAAATGACTCCCCATTTCTCAAGAAACAGTGTTAAACCTCTTTAGCTGAACATGTGGACCTGACCCTGGTCTGACATATCCAGTTTTATATTTAGCCACTTCTTTGCAATTTCAAAACAATATTAAATTAATTATGTCAATTTCTGCAATTACTCCATGTGGTTATACTTTTCTGAAGCTTTATATAAGACTGCCAATGCCCCAGCCTCCTTAAGTGAGCCTTCTCAACCTTCAAAGTCTAGTTCACGCCCTACTTCTATAAAGACTTCTTCTACTCTCTAACTGGAGTTTAAGCTCAAATTGTGCTACTTTGTTATTTAACAGTGACTTAAACTATAACAATTATAATATTTGTCAAATATTTTTATGTCTGCCTCAATTATGCTTGATGGCAAGAAAAATTTAATTTATTTTTATATCTACATCAGGTGGTCTAACTCAATATTTACTCACATAGTAATAAATGAATTAAATAATGAATAAATGAATTAATTAATAAATGTATTATCAATAAATGAATGAAAAACATTGGGAGGAGACAATATGGAGAGAATTTAATAACAACTACCACAACAAAATCAAAATAGCAAAAAGTCACTAACAATTTAAATAAAATTATTCCTACACCAATAAAATGCAAAGCAATTTTATATTCCCTCTCTAAATTAATATAATCTCTGGGCTTTCAAAAAAAAAACCATACTATTTTTGTCAGTGATAAATGAATTATACTTTCTTAATGAGGGATATAGCAACCTTGTAAATGTTTGAATCCGTAAGTCAATGAGCCTTTTCACAAAATTTAAGTTTGTTTGCTAGTGTGCTGATATTCTTATCATATGCTTATATGTATTTATAAAAATCATGTACCTTAAAAAATGAAATACCCCAAAAGATGTACTGGAAATATTCAAGTAAAATAAAAGTATTTTCTGTTTTCTAGAGTTAATTTTAGTATTTCATGCTATCTCAAAGATAAATGAGCCAGTTTTCTATCAAATCAATTATTAATCCTACCAATTATATATAAAATACCAAAATGTCTGATATCAGCATTATCTGTTTAAACTAGGATAACTGACTCATTCAGCTAAAAGGATTTGCATTTATACTTGAAGCTTGTCTATGGAGTACTTTGACCCAAGGATTTGTTTTCTCTCTTTTTTTCCCTTTGTCAAAGTCTGTCTTAAACATATTCCGCATCTATGCCTGATTTTGATAGTTATAAGACATTTTGATTATTCTTTTGAAAATAAAAAACTATCCAGTGCCTGTCAAATCTCTAAAGCTTTAGTCTGATGTGAGTTTTAAAAAAGAACTGAATTTTTAGTTGTACAGATGATTAATGAAAGAAATCTGTGCACTGAAACACAGAGAAGAAGGAGGTTAATGGGCCATCCACACTTAACTGGCATATTATGGAGGAACTGGAAAATGTCACATATTGAACAGAGGCAGCACTAATCCAAATTTACCCGAAATTTATTCATATAGCACCTTTTAGGTAATAAAAGAAAAAGAGAAGGCATAAATTGAAAATAAACAGATAAAATTTTAAAATAAATAAGATTAGTGACATAAAGAAAAAAAGAAAACTTCCATTAGTAGTATATATACATAGTTTTGTCTAGCTAGATAATGTAAGGGGATCAATTGTTATTTGTATCATCTATTGCTCTGTCAGATCTGAATTCAGAGCAAGGATAAATTTTGAAAAATGAAAACAACTATGTGAGCACACTATGCAGTTTGTGGCTTAATTTTATTAAACTATTTTTATTCAATCTGAATGTCAAAATTTCTGGCTCAACCAAATTGCTAGCTTACATGTCAAGCATGCTTTCATCATTAGATTTAATATCTCGGTGCTAATTATACTTATTTCATGCTTCTCCTCTTCTGAAAGTTCATGTCTTCTCTCAATTCATATTCTATTTTTGTTGTCTACGTCTTTCCTCTTCTATTTTTAGAAGTGAATACAACAGAAATGACTGTGGTCAAATGTCAACACAAATTTCAAAGTAGAAAAACCTAAGGTATAAACAATTTATTACACTTGATATAGATTCTCTTTTTTAAAAATGTGTTTCTTGTATTTGGACTATTTCTCCCAATTATTTTCTTTTTAGGACTGCATGTGAAACTTTCAAGCTATAGCTTATTGTTAAAAAATACTGAACCAAATGTATTTTCTTCTGGAATACCTTGGCTTACTTTATCCACTTTCAATATAAAAATAATTGGATTTAATATACAGCAAGCTATCATGGGATGTATAGTTGAGTTTTATGTGGAAAGGGTTAACCAAAATCACCAATGTATGTAAGGATGAAAATGTATCCAAGGAAAAACAGGAAGATTGTCAGTAATTAGGCAGCCCAGGGTTGATTTCCTTCCTGTACCAAACAATCTAGATGATTTCTAAAATCTCCACAGCAAATGTGAACAAAATTATGAGGCAGGAAAAAAAAAACATAAGAAATAATTAGACAAACACATCTGCTAGTGACTGCCAGATAAAGTACCTTAAAGAAGTTGGGAGGAACTGTAGTCACATGTGTACTTAACTTTGAAATTTTAAAATATGAAAAAATACTTGTATGAAAAATATAAAATATATGCATCATTACATTAACTAAATAGAGTCAAATATATTGAGTTTCATTTTTCCCTATTGATTACCTCCTGAGTTAAGTTGTTTCCAGTTTTACAGTTTTTCGAACTGCCATTCCTAGACTCATATCTGGACTGTTTCACAGTATTGACTTTAGAGAATATGGAGGGATAATCTTGGAAATAAAGAAACAACATTGTTTATTTATTTTAAAATCATATATATACATACACACAAATAGTCAAAAAGTCATTTTAGCCAAAATGAATTCCATACCAATGAAAATAAAATAACAAAATGATACCATCAATCAAAAAGAGATGAGAAAATGGAGAAAATGAATATTGGAAAATAGAGTCACTGACTTAATTGTTGGATTTCTAGTGAAGCAGGCAAACAAATTAAATTCTCTTCTGTAGAGTTATCCTATCTAGGGCCACATGTCTTTAAGCTGACACCAACAAAGTACTAAAGTCATATAACAAAACATTCTTTTATTAATTCCATATTCATCAAATGATTATTTGGTATACATTCGGGTCCTCATGTAACTTTGTCTATCTAGAAAGAACCTTTTTGTTAATTTAAAATGAATATTTCAGTTCTTACAGCATTTCTTTACATTAACTGGTTTAAACACCAATCTCCATTAGTTAATGTTAGTATACCCCTGACAAAAACTGGATTAATATTCAGGTATCTGGGCAGGAAATGCTGTGCCTTAGGGTCTACTAGCAGTGAATGAGTAAGGAAATGATTCTTTGTGTCTTTCTGTAGTAAGGCATTCATAGCTTCTGTTTTACAAAACGTAATTATAGCTACTAATATTTTGGAGCCATAGATCATCAGTAAAAGACTATATTTGTGTGCAGAACATTTGATATAAAAAGTTAAGGCCTCCAGTCTTATTTTATTTTCTGTTATGATAACTTTTTAAATTACATGGTATTATATTTTCAGATATGAGTACACACAATGAAAACAATTAAAAAAACAGAATTACCATTCACAGTTTGCCTTCTTTTCATCAAATTGGTCTCATGTCATATAAATGTAGTTTATTTTAGATATGCAGTGTTCCTTTATATTCATAGCATCCTCACTCAAGATGGTAATTATTATGGTGAACATTTGGGTCATTAGACTGGCTTATAGTTTAACAGATTGCTATGAAATTGAATCTTATTCTTAAGCTCCAATGTCTGTGTGGCCCTGATAATGCTGAAAATGCAGTCATCATTGTACCTAACCTTAGGAAATGAATAAACGGCTATTTGGAGTCCTGGCTCCCTTTGTGCTCTTATATTCCTGAGGGTATGGTTTTATAATACTTCACAGAATATGTCAAAGACTAATTGTGAAATATTTGGATGTAAGTTGATTTGGATGTCCCTGATTACACAACATCTGTATGCAAGATAATACACTATTTTCAATTATGATTTTGTCAAGTTCTCAAAATACAGGATTGACTTTTAACTGGAACTATTTCTGTTTGCTGGCATAACACCATTTGTGCTATTTTCTTATATTCATTCTGCATATTAAAAAGGAATATTAATTAACTAAAAGAGTTTTTGTGTTTATTTTAAACAATAAACAAATTTATTATGAAATTTTACTCATAAATATGCTGGATGGTCATTTAATAATAAAGTATGACATTCTTTTATTTATGTCTCCCCAAGGGTTAAGATCATTCAAGCAGAACTATCCTGTAAGTATCAGTATTTATTCACCTAAATAGACTGTTTTGGTTAAAATTTTATTAATAATCATGCTTATATTACTGTATAATTTTGTATATGCATGGACATTTATCTGTTCAAAGTAGAGATGTGGTTGACATGAAGAGATATCTGCCTAGATCACAAAAGTATGACTATGAAAATATCATTTCCATGATACCCCCTTGTTAGGGAGCTATCCCTTTCTCACTCCGACCTTGATACTGTAATGTCAGAGATTACAGAATCTGCTTCCCTGTGCAGTACTTTTTGATCCAAGTAATAAATCTATGATCTGAGAATAGTCAAAGTGCATCTCTTAGATTTTTCAAGAGTTGGAGAATGTGAAGGTTTCACTTCTGATGGTATATGTTGGAAGAATGTGTCTGTATCTGTCAGTGACAATTAAGTAAGATGGAATAAGAATAAAGCTACACTCAGAGAAGGGGGAATGAGAGTATTCTTAGCAAACTATCACAAGAAGAGAAAACCAAACACCACATGTTTTCACTCATAGGTGGGAACTGAACAATGAGATCACTTGGACTTGGGAAGGGGAACATCACACACTGGGGCTTATCATGGGGAGGGGGGAGGGGAGAGGGATTGCATTGGGGAGGTATACCTGATATAAATGATGAATTGATGGGTGCTGACGAGTTGATGGGTGCAGCACACCAACATGGCACATGTATACATATGTAACAAACCTGCACGTTATGCACATGTACCCTAGAACTTAAAGTATCATAAAAAATAAAAAATAAAAAAAAATAAAAAAAAGAGTTACTATTCTGCTATTTTATTTCAATACTGATAAAACCTTCATTTTACGGTTAGTTCAAATAGTTCTTTTTTTTTTTTCTGTTTCAATTGAAGTAACATGTGCAAAAAAATCACAAAACTACCCCCTTTCCCCTTGCAAATGTATTGTTCTGAAGCTGGACTGATATTGAAATACTCAAGGTCAACCTAAATGATTTCATTTTACTCACGCCTTCATTTTTAGTATAATTTCCTTAGATTTTACAAGAGGCAAAAACATCTATTATAGATGTGTTACCTTTTGAGATTGCTTTTAGTCTTAATATCTGGTATGTGTATGGCTAGGAGAGTGGAACACAATGGAAAGACTGAAAATGATACAATTCCAAAAATCTGTGTTTACATTTTGAAGCCTAGCCTCAGAGTAAAATCCCAGTACTATAATGCAAAAACTTACTAGGTTTGCACCAACTGCAAAGAGGTTGGAAAACTAAAAAGGCCTATGAGGCTCTATAAGAAGAATCTTATTAGTGTTTAATAAAGATAAAGGTAAAGTACAACAGGAATAAATGCAGGAAATCATTGAAAGTCTGTCTTAAAGGTCTTTTCTCAGTCTCACGGACACATTTTATCTGTATATTACGAATCTTCAAGATTTGAGCTTACTATAATAATTTAAGGGAGGTGCAGAAAAGTCTTTATAGAAGGCTCTCTCATACACTGTTAGTCATATACAACTCAAGCCAAGTTGTATAAGCCATCAAACTAAACATTCTCAACAATGTAGACCAATTGGCACTAAACTTAAAGCAACATATTATGAATCATAATTAGCACATGCCATTTTCAATTTGCTCATGGGTCAGTGTTATGCTTCCAGTGCATCTCCAGATATAAATATCAAGCTGTTTCAGTCCAACTTTAAGACAGTCCTCTCTTATATAGCCATACATTCACAAATATGAGAATATAAGATGTGTAGAGGAAAAAGTATCAAAGGATTGAGAAATCTACATTAATTTTAAAAATAATTAAGAGAAGGCCAGTCTATATTCAATGTCATCAAAGATAATTCTGGCATTATTTTTTCATGTCCCTTTTCTTTCTTTTCCCCTTGACTGATTCACTCCTCTCTAACTAGTTTTAATCAATTTTACATAATTATAATTTGCATATGATGCACACATTTTAGTCCAGTTCCATTTTACAAATTTATAAAGCTAGACAATCTCCTACACAATCAAATACAGAATATTCCCTTTACCTACACGTTTATTGCATGACCTTTGCCAATGAAATTCCCCACTTCAACCTCAGAAAACTTTAAGGCATTCTGTCTTCATATAATTTCAAATTTTATCTACATGGAAGCATACAGTATTTATTATTTAGTATCTGCCTTCTTTACTTCAGTATAATTATATGATAAAAATTCACCTTTAATTTTTTTTTGTATAAAGTAATGACAACCCTTCAACTGTAAAAACTGAAGAACATGCCACCCAACTAATCACATGGCTTAGGGTATATTTCTGAAAAATAAAATACATATGTTAAAAGCAACTTCATTAAAACTCAGGGCTATTAAATTATATATACAAATGTAACACTAGAAAACAAAGTTAGGTTTCCAGAGGTCTTTTTGTCCATCCTTCTCAATCCAAAAATCAAAAGAGAAACTATTGTAAGTATTTGCCATGTTATGTTTTAAGCATTAATTCAAGTGGACTTGTTTTTAACTCTGACTTTAGATTCCATATAATCTTTGCCATTGAAGATTGACTTGGTCATGATTATAAAGGTTTCATTAGTCAGTTCAGACTATGGTTATATTTCCTAATCTTTTTATCTTGATATTGAGCCACCTAGGTTGGGTTTTATAAATGTGAATTCAACATAGAGTCAAGCATAATTCCTTTCTCGTTTGCAGTACTAACTCAAGACTGTCTAAAGTATGTGTCTCTTTGTTTTTGTAACTTCACATTTTCTTGTTCTTTTTAGTAAGCTTCTGAAGGGTGTATATATATATATACACACACACACACACACACATATACACACACACGCATATATATATATACACATATAAAACTTGATAAGGTACCCCACTGTTGATCTGGTGCATTTATTTTATTTGAATCTTGAATTTTTTTTTTTTTTTTTTTTTTTTGAAGCGGAGTCTCGCTCTGTCGCCCGGGCTGGAGTGCAGTGGCCGGATCTCAGCTCACTGCAAGCTCCACCTCCCGGGTTTACGCCATTCTCCTGCCTCAGCTTCCCGAGGAGCTGGGACTACAGGTGCCCACCACCTCGCCCGGCTAGTTTTTTGTATTTTTTGGTAGAGACGGGGTTTCACAGTGTTAGCCAGGATGGTCTCGATCTCCTGACCTCATGATCCGCCCGTCTCGGCCTCCCAAAGTGCTGGGATTACAGGCTTGAGCCACCGCGCCCGGCCATTGAATCTTGAATTTTTATGTCATGTGTATATTAGTTATTTTATTGCAAGTGTGTTAAGCAATCCTAATAAATATCAGCTTTCACTTAACTTCTTTTCTAAAAGATACTGGAATTAGTAAACATTTATTTATGATATAATTAGCAATAGCTAGTGAGAAGGGTCGCAGAGTAACATTATAGCTACTGGGAACCTACTGCTATGGTGTTATTTCACAGAGAAGGGGAACTGGTTTTTGCTCAGTGATGAACTTGCAAAATGTGTATATGACACAATTACCATGTAATTAACTTGCAAAGCGTATATACTACACAATTAACCATGTCAAATGGCATTCAATAAAATGTAGTAATCTTTTTGAGAGATTGAAGGGACAAAGTCTTGCTCTGTTGTCCAGGCTGGAGTGCAGTGGTGCAATGCCAACTCACTGCAGCCTCCATCTCCCAGGCTCAAGTGATCCTCTCACTTCAGCCTCCTAAGCAGCTGGGACTACAGGTATATGCTACTATTCCCAGCTAATATTTTTGTATTATTTTTTGTCAAGACGGTGTTTCATTGTGCTGCCCAGGCTGATCTTAAACTCCTGGTCTCAATGAATCCACCTGCCTCAGCATGCCAAAGTGCTGGTCATGAGCCACTGTGCCCAGCCCTGTATAGTTAATCTTTAACTGTAAAATTAACCATACAATACTGTCCAAGCATTCCCCTGGAATTTGAGAGCCTTCAGTAGAGTACACAGTTCCATAATAGATTCTGCCAATGCAGTTGTCGTCTAGGTAGGCAGATTTCTGGTGCCTCCTACTCTATCATTTTCCCAGAATCCTTGATCAATGAAGATTGGATTTTTTTGAAATAGTCATCCTTTAAATCTTTTGTAGTTTAACTACACACCCACTCTCTTACATAAACACACACTGTACCAACACTAGACACAGTAACAATACTTTATTTTAATTATAAATATGGGATGCTTAAAATTTAAAATGCGAGATTGTTTTGTACATACCAATGTATGTGTCTTTGTATAGCTTCAAGGACTTTCATATTTTAAAAAATCTTCCCAAATCACTCTTTATGGACATATATATATATTATGTGTGTGTGTGTGTGTGTGTGTGTGTGTGTGATTTTACATTCAAAGTTTTTAATCAATCTCGAATTTATTTTGAGATATAGTATTCAATTTTATTTTCTGCAGTATGGCAAATTGTATTTTACTTATTTAACTACTTTTTAATTAAAACAGAAACAAAACTACAAGTATAATATCTGTAATATAAAACCTTTGATCAATTCAGAACAGAAATATGAAAAACAAAGTAAATGAACATTATAAATCAATTTGATAGGATAACATATCTAAATATGTAATTAATACATTTTTAAAGCTTAATGTTTCTTTTTCTTTCTCTTTTTTTTTTTTCTTTCTGAAATGGAGTCTCGTTCTGTCGCCCAGGCTGGAGTGCAGTAGCGTGATCTTGGCTCACTGCAAGTTATACCTCCCCGGTTCACACCATTCTCCTGCCTCTGCCTCCCGAGTAGCTGGGACTGCAGGCACCCACCATCACTCCTGGCTAATTTTTTTTTGTATTTTTAGTAGAGCTGGGGTTTCACCATGTTAGTCAGGATGGTCTCGACCTCCTGACCTCATAATTCACCTGCTTTGGCCTCCCAAAGTGCTAGGATTACAGGCGTGAGTCACTGTGTCTGGCCAAAAGCTTAACATTTCTAATAGTCAGATAAATGCAAATGAAACTAACATTTGACACTACTTTTAAGTTGGCAAAAGTTAGGTAAAAAAGATTACCCCTACTGCTGGCCAGGTGTGATGAGGATAGGGTATACTTTTACTTTTGGTGAAAAGAACAATTATAGCATTTTGAAGGTGATCTGGCACCTATCTGCTAAAATTAAAAATATGTGCTTTTTACTCTTTAATCTTAGTTTACAAAGTATCCCCATAGATATAAGAATACAAGAGTATCAGGATATTTTGTACAAACAGGATTATTTCGGTATGATTTGCGGAGAAAGAAAAAGAAAAAGAAAATGAAAGTTCATCAGTTCAAGAATGGTGGAATCTCCTGCTGATATATTATAGCATTAACTGTCAGGCAACCACGAAGTATAAATTGACTTGCGGGCAGTTATGTATTACAAGATTTAGGAAGAGTATGTGATATTATTCAATTTTTCCTAAAGTAGGCAATAACAGTTCTCCAATTCTGTATTTGCGTGTCCAGACATGTTTTTATATGATTAAGAGTATGAAGAATGCTATGGATAAACTGAAGGAATAAAAACCGAGTTTTTAAGACTGTTTGATGAATGTATGAATGAGAATGAGGTAAGAAAAACAATGTATAACCTGACTTCACTGGAATAAAGCTGTGTGTGTGTGTGTGTGTGTGTGTGTGTGTGTGTGTATAAGAAGATACATGAAAAACAGCCATGGAAGTGACTGTTTTTCACTGTTGAAATGAGGTTTTAGGATACTTCTATTTTCTTCAGGATATTATTCACATATTTTCAAATGTCTCCAAAAAATGCATTTACTTATGTTATCAGAAAAAAAATCTATTCTCATTGGTGAAACATAAATATATAATGATTAATAACTGGATACATAAATAGGCAAAAATTAAGGTTATTTCAATAGATAGTTCTGGAAATGAGACAAATTTCTTGTTGCTTCTATTTCCTCATAAGCACATCGATAATGACTACTATTTATAGATATCAAACATTATAATAAAGATTTTTTCATGATAATTGTTTTTAATTTTAAAACTTAATTGAAAATGTAGTATTAAAGGATATTTGAGCAAGTTTGAAGTTGTAACTCAATTCCTAATGGGAAAATCGTTGGTTAAAGTGATTTAAAACAAACAAAAAAGTCTGCTTAGAAGTAGCCATATCTTTACTGAGTTGTTCCAGGAACAAGAGAATTAAATTAAAAAGAAAAAAAAGAGGGAGAGAGAATGAGCCCTTGAGTACTGGATTATTAAATCAGTAGCTTAATTGCATTTCCATAAATTGTCTCATGTATTTTTATTGCCCTGGGGTGTTGGCAATATTAATGAAGCTGTGACAGAAAACTTTCCTAAGATGTATCAAAAAGGCAGTATAGAAATAAGGTACACATAACATTGTAAAATCTTCTACATTAATATAATTACATTTTTTTTGCCTGATGAAATACCCAAATTGATATGGCACAGTCACAGTGATTAAAAAATAAAGCTTGCCTATGGTCATGTCTAATTCATTCTTTTTCTGATAACATAAGTAAATGGATTTTTTGGAGAGATTAAAGTGCCTGTTTAGCACTTTAATAAATAAGAAAACAACACATGAAAATGATTAATAGGACCTTTCCAGGCACTTCATGGAATCTTGGATGCATTCAGGGAGTGCATTATGGTATGAAAATGCAGTAAAAATCGATTATCAGTAATTGTAATTGGGGGTCTATGTCCACTTTTTCACATCTAGGGACAACTTACATTGCAAGTGTCCTATGTAACTTGAAAAAAAAAAAAAAATCATCCAAAATGGCAATGTACCCTACAGTTAGGTTTGATAAGGGCCAAGATGAACCAACCTTGTGTAAAATAATGCTCCAAGTTTTGCAATTACTTTTCATAAATAATATCTGAATGATACCTATATTAGTAATAGCCATATGTTTTGTTGGTATCTCATAAACAGAACTCTGTTTAACAAAATGAAGCACTGATAAATTTATTTGCAAATTCCTATAAAATCAGAAAGTTGGAAGTTCCCCTTGCCCTAATATCACAGGTTTTTATATTACAATGATGGTACATATTATTTTCAGATATTTATAATCATTTATATTAACATTTGAGGAAAAAGCAATATTGCATGGCATAAAATAATCACAATATAAATAAATTGTATTATTGCCAATATATAATATCAGTAAAACAAGTTCATTATTATTATATTAAGTCAGTGAGATAACTACTAGTAGTTATTGAGCACCTTTTATATACCCACAATTTTAACCTATCTCCTCACCACTATTATGAGGAAAATGCTATTAACCATCCCAACTTGTGGATGAAGAGATAATTTTTCCAAAGTTACAAATTCAAATCTCAGTTCAGTATAAGGAATTCTGTACTTCTACACCATGTTGCAGTAACTCTCAAAGCTACATATTTTATTTTATTTATTTTTAAAATTCATGTATTTATTATATATATATTTTTTGAGACAGAGTCTCGCTCTATCGCCCAGGCTGGAGTGCAGTGGCATGATATCAGCTCACTGCAAGCTCTGCCTCCCAGGTTCATGCTATTCTCCTGCCTCAGCCTCCAGAGTAGCTGGGACTACAGGCGCCCGCCACCTCATCCGGCTAATTTTTGTATTTTTAGTATAGACAAGGTTTCACCCTGTTGGCCAGGATGGTCTCAATCTCCTGACCTTGTGATCCACCGGCTTTGGCCTCCCAAAGTGCTGGGATTACAGGCGTGAGTCACTGCACCTGGCTAAAGCTACATATTTCAAAGTTTTAAAAAATATATATAGTCTAATTAATATCTCTCATATGAAATCTAAATAATGAAATGTTTATTATATGTTTAAAGGTCATGACTGGAAGAGATATTTCTATAGGAGCGACTTTCTATAAATGATAGCAGTTATATTTATGAGCATGATTAATCCCTTTGGGTACAGGAGGACACTCACTATGTGATCTTAGGCTTAAGTGTTTTTAGTATGTTAATATTGTATACAAAAATAAGTATTTATTCATACAACTTATTCCTTAAATTAGTAGCGCATTCCTTGATAGAAGGAACCACATCTTAATTTTTAGAATTTCCCACTAAGGGCTAGCACAGTTCTTAACAGTTAAATATCTGGTTGAGTTAAATTGTTAAAAATAATTTTTAAAACATACACAGTGTGTGTATGTGGGTACTTGTATTTTAAGTTAGGCATGTTTTCCAACAATGGATGGCTCGTTCTATCAGAAAAAGCAAATAGAGCAGGCTCAGGCAGTTTGATTTTTCCAAATGTATATTCCCTATCTCATTTTCAGAATATTAGTTTTAGGAGAATTAGATGTACAAAATATACAAGTCAGTTTCCTGCATGATACAGCTGTCTCTGGAAGACTCAGAATAATCATTGACATATTAGTGCTCTGAGAAGTCTGTTTAAAAATTTGGTTCAATGTATTATTTTTCATAATTAAGTTAATTGCAGCAAAAACTTCTCCTTGTTCATATGGTGGAAAATACGAAAAGTACTTGGCAAAGATTTTCAGGAAAATTAACTTCATATACTAGGATAATTGTTTATTAATGTAACTTAACAAACATATGTGAATAATTATTAGCTGAGTGAATAATGATTTCTGCACCACTTCATTTACTTTCAAGGAAAGTGTCCTGATTTTTCATTTACTTTGAACAAAAGTGTCCTTATTTTTCTTTTAATACAGGGTTAGATATTGTTGACTTAAATTTTCTAAAAGTGCCATAGTCATATCATCAGTCATGGTTAACAATTTTCTCATTATTAAGGTGAAAAGTGCAACAAAATGAATATATGTCAATTGCACATTCAACAGAAACTACTAATAATGACCTGTGAAATTTAAACGGGTTCATTTTCTGACTTATTTGAAGTATTCATTAGGTTGTCAAAAGTTGAAAAACAATTGTGAAAACGCTGATCAACATTTTTTTTTTTTTTGAGTGAATTATGCAGAGTTCAATTGTGGAATCAGAGTGTTTTTCCATCAATCATCAACATTGATAGACAGATTTGCCATCTTACTTTCCAGTGATAAGCTCTGGTAGACCACATAGCACCCTACAGAAGTGAATATACCACTGAAGTTAGAGACAAAATTTTAATCTTAGGATTCTGACAATGGTGTGAGGTACCTTTGAGGCTTTGGAAATGGTAATGTTTTTCTACCAGAAAACATTTATCATTTCATTTTTCAATTCACGTATCTCCACAGTTATTTAAAAATTGTTAAAATCTCCTAGACATATTCATTAGACATAAATGTATGAAAAAGAGCTATTACACATTTTTGCTTATTGATAATATTTGAAGGTAATCGACATGGGCAATCACTGTCTGTTGTTTTTCCCATACACTGTGCAGGAAAAATACGACTGTAAGTTACCTTTCTCATTTGCAAACTTTTCTCTATTTTCACAAGCCTCTCACAAACCAGTATATAATATACAATGCTAATTGTAAAGGACAGTCTCTGATATGGACTTATTTTTAAATCATTACAAAGTCATGGTTTTTAGGGACTGGTGTTGGGAAAGTTGAACTGACAGGAATAACTTTATGAGATTAGTGATACAGTATTTTCTGATCCACTGTTCTCTTCGAGAGATGTATGTGGCCAAGAGAGCTGCACTCTTTTTTTATTTTTTTGAGACGGAGTCTTGCTCTGTCGACCAGACTGGAGTGCAATGGCGTGATCTCAGCTCACTACAACCTTTGCCTCTCAGGTTCAAGCCATTCTCCTGCCTCAGCCTCCCGAGTAGCTGGGATTACAGGCGCCCACCACGACACTCAGCTAATTTTTTGTATTTTTCGTAGAGATGGAGTTTCACTATGTTGGCCAGGTTGGTCTCAAACTCCTGACTTCATGATCCACCTAACTCAGCCTCTCAAAGTTCTGGGATTACAGGTGTGAGCTACTGCACGCAGCCGAGAGCTGCACTCTTCTGGCAGGAGTTAGCCTTTTATGCAGTGGTGAAAGAAAAGCTATGATGCTCCCACTGGTATAAAACCTACACCATGCACTTCTGAAGATCACTGCCATCATCTCCTGAACTATCTGATCATGGTTATGCATCCATACACCATTTGCGGTTTTTCCGTTTCTAACTCCTCACTGGATCTAAAGTCACTTCATTTAACTATATTGAAGGGCTAATTGAAGAGCAACCCCTGTCTTGAAGGCATCCCAGGCAAGTCCGTTGACTTTACCTATGTATGAATTCTAAAATATGTTTTAGCCATAGTTAAAAGAAGGGCATAGCACACATATTTTACCTAAAGAAAAGTAAAATATAGCTGGTGATATTTTTCTTTTTCTTTTTTTTTTTTTTTGTTTGTTTTTTTAAGACCCTGGTCCATTTGATGAACCACTATTTATTAGACACCTAAGTTTACTTGGACTTGACTGAGCACAGTAGTTCAGGTCAGTGTGGTGGAGACAGAACAGACAACCAAAATTTAAAGTGACAATTGACATGCCATAATAAAACTATATAAACATGTTGAGAAGTGTAAACTCCACTCTGAAAATAGGGTAGAAATAGGGGAAAAGAAGGCTTTGAAAAATGGCAATACTTTGGCACTGTTATAAAAGATAATGAATTTTTCAGATAGGCAGGATGAGTGGGGCTTTTCAGGCGGAGTGAATGGCTCAGGCTAAAAGAGAAAACGTAGTTATTAGGTGGCTATTGTTAGATCATAGTGTGTTAGAGAAGGAATCAGAAGTGAAACTAGCCGGGCGCGGTGGCTCAAGCCTGTAATCCCAGCACTTTGGGAGGCCGAGACAGGCGGATCACAAGGTCAGGAGACCGAGACCATCCTGGCTAACACGGTGAAACCCCGTCTCTACTAAAAAATACAAAAATCTAGCCGGGCGAGGTGGCAGGCGCCTGTAGTCCCAGCTACTCGGGAGGCTGAGGCAGGAGAATGGCGTAAACCCGAAAGGCGGAGCTTGCAGTGAGCCGAGATCCGGCCACTGCACTTCAGTTTGGGCGACAAAGCGAGACTCTGTCTCCAAAAAAAAAAAAAAAAAAAAAAAAGAAGTGAAACTAGAGAGGTAAGCTTGGAGAATAATATGGATATAATATTCAGGAATTTAAAATTCTTACTTTGGAAAAATAGGAGTTGTTAGCATGTTTTAATCAGCAGAGAATATGGAAAAAAATGTACCTTTTCTTGGTTATTCAAAGGGTAACAAGAAAGTTACCTAAAATGAGTACAGCACATGAGACAGTACAACACTTACACAACTGGCACAATAATAGGATTACACATTAGCATTTATTCTTTTTCTCAAGGATAAGTTTTGAGATTTCAAGTTTTTATTTTCTTCTTTTAGAAAAACATACTAAAACAACAGAGCCATTTTAACAGTATCTGAAAGATAGCACTCATTCTAAAGGTTTTCAGTATGTGATTGTGCTACGTAGGCAATTTATGGCAAGAAAGTTTGTTAATAACAGCGTCCATATAATTGAGCATTAGGATTGAGCTATATTCTATGCATTATTTTCCTGTATCAGCTTATGTGTCCCTCAAAAAAGGCAACACTATGATTATCTAAATTTTACAGATGAGGAAACTGAAGCCCAAAGGCAGGAGTTAGATAACTTATTCAAATTCACTAACTATTATGTATATAAATGTGGCAGGATTTTAACATGTCAACCTTTTAACCACAATTCATACTACCCTTCAAATGTTCTATTAGAGAGGTAGACACATTTACAATTCCATACATGGGTTACTTTCATACCTCAAGTAATGGAATATTTTTCTACCTTTCCAAAACCATATTCATCATCAATAACTTTAAGGCATCTTTTAAGGCTCAAATCAAGAGCCAGCTCTTCTAGGAAGTTTATTTTGCACTGCTTTCTAAAAACATAATTAATTTATCCTTCTTCTGCATTTCCAAATTGTAATTCTTCCATATGTTTATTCACTCTTTTATACATTGGATAGAGTATGCTACTTATTTATCAAATGGATGTTATTCAGTACCTTTTTTATATGTGTTACTGTGTTAGATTTCAACTTTCTGTGGAAGATCTATGATGAACACTAATTGAGTTTTGTCTTTATCAGGAATGTCTTATATGTTATTTCTTGTGTTTTGTATTATTTTTAAGAGAAATGTATGTGCAATACTAAATAAGTATGTAATAAATTTTATATAATGAATAAAGTCATTCAAATTCATCAGTTCAATGCCCCAGAGAGTGAGTATAACCTTGAAACGACCTTGGATTGATTTGTAATATGGGTGCATCACATTTCTATGACAGACTTTTATGGAAGAAAAACACAGTAGAGAATTATAGCTCTTTGGCTATATGTATTTTTGATAAAATGTTGATTTGTTTTATGAGCCAATTCCTATCTTATCACTTATGGGGGAGGAACTGTATGCTTGCATGAATCTCTTAAGTTTCTTTTTCATTTTATTGTGAACAGTGAGTTACTATCTGGTATTAAAACAGTGTCTGACACAATTGTAGAAGCATGGCTAGGCATATATACTCTATGTTAATCTACTACCATTTAATCATTATCAGAGCTGCGTGAATTAACGGAATTTAATTTAAAATGTACATACACGAATACATAAACATTAACGTATACATACATAATATTTGTGTGTATGTGAGTGTATGTGTGTATATTTCTTTTATAGGCATACACACACATATAATTTTAGTGAGCCTTCTCTTTTCAGGATAGCTCTCAGAATATAGAGATACAAGCATTTGAGGGGATTGCTCTTGGTATACATCGCCACAGAAAAAATTGTATTCTAATTTGTAAAATTATACCATCAGCTCCGTGTATGTACCTGACTTTTAATGACTAATAGTTCTGTATGATAGTCAGATGAGGATATTAATTTATTTTGACCTAAATATTTTCACCAAATGTGTGACTCAGCCTGTGTATGTGTGCATATATGTATGGTGGGGTGAGAAAGAAGAGGTGGGCTGCTTTAGGCTATTGGAAAGTTTATCCCAGGTGCATTAGAGATTGGAAACGGGAAGCAATAAAAGAATAAAAATACCAAACATTTTAAAGGCTCAACTATTACAAGTACCAAATATTTGAGATCTATTCACTGAATGCAATTTTATTACCTTCTTCTACTTAAGGAATACTTGCTGAGCAGTCATTAAAAAGGTCGACTCTATCTCTGTGCTAGGTGTGCTACAGAACAGGCAAAAAATAATAATAATTATAATATCTGGGGTTTTACAGTGAAATTGGTAATTGACCTAAGTAAACAGAGAGGAAATGAAGATTGATGCATTAGGATAAAGGCCCATAGTACTGAATATACATCATCGACTTCATCACAAACAAAAGAGGGCATGATACATGTATACTAAGTTACGATGATGATTATTCATTTATTCATCATGAATTTGAAACAACTACTGAATATTGAATATTGTAACAAGGCCTGTGGCATATACAAAAATAAGACCTGATCACACTGATCATGAAGCGTTCCCATTAGAAGAGAAATAATAGACCTTAATCGAATGCATAGTTTGTGAATATTTTCTCCCATTTTGTAGGCTCTCTGTTTACTGTGTTGATATGTCTTTTGCTGTGTGGAATCTCTTTAGTTTAATTATGCCAAACTTGTCAATTTTTGTTTTTGTTGCAATTGCTTTTCAGGACATAAACACAAATTATTTGCCAAAGTTGATGTCAAAAAGAATATTTCCTAAGTTTTTTCCTGGGATTTTTATAATTAGAGGTTTTACATTTAAATCTTTAGACCATCTTGAGTTAATTTTTGTACATGGTGAAAGGTAGGGGTTCAGCTGTATTCTTTATATGGCTATCTAGTTGTTCCAGCACCATTTATCGGATAGGGAGTCCTTTTCCCGGTGCTTACTTTTGTCAATTTTGTTGAAGAACACATGGTGGTAGGTATGTACCTCCATTTCTGGGTTCTCTATTATTTTCCACTGGCATACATGTCTGTCTCTGTATCAGTATCATGCTGTTTTGGTTACTGTAGCCTTATAGTATAGTTTGAATTCAGATAACATGATGACATGATGCCTTCAGCTTTGGTTTCCTTTTTTTGTTTTGTTTCGTTTTGTTTTGTTTTGCTTAGGATTGCATTAGTTATTTTCTGGTTCTACACAAATTGTAAAATAGTTTTTCTATTTCTGTGAAAAATAATGTTGGCATTTTGATAGGAATGGCATTGAATCTGTAGATTGTTTGAATAGTATGGCCATTTTAATGATACAGATCCTTCCAATCCATGAGCATGGCATATTTTTTCCATTTATTTGTGACATTTCTTATTTCTTTCAGCAGTGTTTTGTAATTCTCTTTTTAGAGATCTTCCACCTCCTTGGTTAGATGTACTCCCAGATAGTTCATTTTTTTAGTGTGGCTATTGTAAATGCCATTGAGCTCTTGATTTGGCTTTCAATTTGGTGTGCAGAAATGCTACTGATTTTTCTACAGTGATTTTGTATCACGAAACTTTACTGAAGTTGTTTCTTAGGTCTAGAAGCCTTTTGGTGGAGTCGTTAAGGTTTCCTAGGCAAATAATCATATAATCAGCAAAGAGAGATAGTTTGATTTCTTATTTTTTCATAAAAATATATTTATTTATTTATTTATTTATTTATTTTACTTTATGTTCTGGGATACAAATACAGAACATACAGGTTTGTTACACAGGTATACGCATGTCATGGTGGTTTACTGCACCTATTAACCTGTCATCTAAGTTTTAAGCCAATCATGCATTAGCTGTTTGTCCTAATGCTCTCCTTTGCCTTGCTCCCTACCCCCAACTGGCCCTGGTGAGTGTTGCTCCCCTCTCTGTGTCCATGTGTTCTCATTTTTCAACTCCCACTTATGAGTGAGAACATGCAGTGTTTGGTTTTCTATTCCTGTGTTAGTTTGTTGAGGATGCCTTTTATTTTTCTGTTATCTGATTGCTCTGGCTAGGACTATGTTGAATAGGAAAAGTGAAAATGGGCATCCTTGTCTTGCACCAGTTCTCAAGGGCAATGCTTCTAGCTTTTGCCTGATTAATATGATACTTGCTGTGCATTTGTCCTGGTTACCTCTTATTATTTTTAGGTCTGTTCCTTTCATGCCTAGTCTGTTGAGGATTTTGATCATGAAAGTATGCTGGATTTTACTAAAAGCTTAATCTGTGTCTATTGAGATGATCATATGGTTTTTGGTTTTGATTCTGTTTATGTGGTGAATCACATGTATTGATTTGTGTATATTGAACCAACCTTGCATCCCAGCAATAAGCTTACTTGATTGTGGTGAACTAACTTTTTGATGTGCTACTGGATTCAACTTGTTATTATTTTTTTGAGGGTTTTGTGTCTAGGTTTATCTATTGGCCTGTAGTTTGTTTTTTTGTTGTTGTTGTTATTGTTTTGTTGTTGTTGTTGTTTTGTCTCTGCCAGATTTTGGTATCAGGATGATGCTAACTTCATGGTCTCACGTTCAGAATCTATGAGGAGCTTACACAAATCAAAAAGAAGAAAACAAATGATCCAAGTAAAAAATGAGCAAAGGACATAAAGAGATACTTCACAGAAGAAAGTATTTAAGGAGCCAACAAGTATATAAAAAAATGCTAATCATCACTGATCATCAGAGAAATGCAAGTCAAAACCATGATGAGATACCAACTCACAGCAGCCAGAATGGAGATCATTAAAAAGTCAAAAAATGAAATAAAATAAAATAAATAACATATGCTAGCAAGGCTTTGAAAAAAAAAATGTTTATAGACTGTTGGTGGGAATGTAAATTAGTTCAGCCACCATGGAAAGTAGTTTGGAGATTTTTCAAAGAACTCTAAATAAAACAGAATTACCATTAGACTCAACAATCCAATTAGTGGGTATACACCGAAAGGAAAACAAATCATTCTACCAAAAAGTCGCATGAATTCATATGTTCATTGCAGTGGTATTCACAATAGCAAAACATGGAATCAATCTAATATCTATTTATGGTGTATTGGATAAATTATGTGGTACATATACACATCATGGAATACTCAACAGCCATAAAAGAAGAAAATCATGTCCTTTGCAGCAACATGAATGCAGTGGGAGGCCATTGTCCTCAGCGAATTAACACAGGAAAACTAAATACCACATGTACTCATTTATAAGTGAGAACTAAATATTGGGTACACATTGATGTAAATAGGGGACCCTTAGAGGATAGAGGAAAGAGGGGTATTGGCTGAAAAACTACCTATGCTCACTACCATGGTGACAGGATAAGCTGTACTCCAAGTCTGTGTTACACAATATGCCCATGTAACAAATCTGCACATGTACCCTCTGTATCCAAAATAAAAGCTGAAATAAAAGGAGATAATACATATCACTGAGATTCAGTGTTGAGGAAAAATACATTTTAATCTTTCACTTAAATTTTTAAGTCACAAGATATGACACTTAAATGAACAATTACTTCCATATATTTTAGAAAATCTTCTTTGTTATGCATTCATTCATCGTGTATTTTAAGCATCTACAATATTACTGAAAAATACTAGAAAGAATTTTGTTGACATATTAGAGTTGTAAAAATGTGAAAGAAGTAGTGAATGGTGCAAATGGAAGAAAATGTAAAACATTCAAGATGTAGAGCATTTCAGCTTAGTCTAGAAAGATGAAAAATAATTAGAAAAAAACGGAAATTCCATGTTAAGAGATTATATAGACAAAGGCACAGAGATTTTCTTGAAAGTTTATGCCATGTTCACTGTTATGGAATCAGAGGGTACATAGATGAAAGAAGCTATAGACGATGATATTGAAAAGAAAGTTTGGAGTCAAACCATTGAAAGCTTTATGACATGGAAATCACTGTCAAGTTTGTTCTGTAGATAAAAGTAAATCCCATAAGAAGCATGTTCTTCAAATCAAGGTAATATTTGTTGAGTACTCTGCAGACAAAGGCATAAAGGAATAACAAATACATGTTAAGGGTGGAAATTATTGCAAATAATAATGACATCAGAATATTGGTTGTGGAACTAAGAGATGCAATACTGAATTTCTGTACCAATATATTTGGAGTTTCATAGATCTGAGCACAACCACACAGAATAGCATAATGTATTCCAAAAGTTAGCAAGCTTTATCTGTAAAGGGCCAAATATTATATATTTTAGGTTTTGAGAGCAGTATATTATCTGTTGTTACTACTCTGCTTTT
>NW_012116154.1:9467648-9480666 GCF_000951035.1 Colobus angolensis palliatus | reverse complement strand
ATCTGTAAAGGGCCAAATATTATATATTTTAGGTTTTGAGAGCAGTATATTATCTGTTGTTACTACTCTGCTTTTGAAGCAAATGAGCAGCTATAGTGAATATGTAATCCAATGAATTCAGTTTTTTTTGATTTTTTTTTTTTTTTTTTTTTTTTTTTTTTTACAAAAACAAAGAAGATGCTCTGATTTTTTTTTTTTTAATTTTTTTGCCAATGTTACAGAAAGGCCAGCATAATATATTATCTATCTGTGTATTTTAGGAAGTCTACAATACCACCCTCACTTCTGACACTGTTGCAAGTTTGGGGGTTCCCCTGAATACCCATAGTTTTTCAAGGGGACACAATTTAATCCACAGAAACCTCATTGGCTTGTTGTGATGATTACATGAATTAATACATGTAAAATGAAAAGAATAATGCCTGGAGAAAAGCAAACAATTTATAATGGAAATAAAACAAATCCAAGATATCCGAGGCCTAAGATGTATTAGTTTGTCAGATAATTGAGTGCAACACATGTCTTTGATAGAGATATACATATTGCTGAGCAGAAGGTCATAGACTGATGAAGTACTTTATAATAAGTATTTCAACCTTTGAAGATAGTGTGAGTACCTTTTAGATCTATAGATAATAACAAGGATATGTCACAGATGATGTTAAATTAAAAGAAGCCAGGTTGTCTTTCTGTAGCACTTATTTACTCAATTACATGAACATTTATCACACTTTGTTGCAATGTCATATTTGTTTGTTTACCCTGGATAGGCTGTGTCTTCATAAACAGCAGGGATAAGTTCGGTATTGGCAAGTGAGGTACCTTCAGTGTCTGCTACATGGTGGTCATTCCATTCCATTTTTTAAAAAATAATTAATTGGTTAAATAAAAAATAGTTCTAGAACTGTGGAAATGGTAGATAGTAATCACTTTCTTTCTTTTGTAAGTTACTATGTAAAAAAGATATTAATTTGTTGTAGGAAAAGGTGTTAAGGGAAATTATGCCAGGTCAAACATGCTTTAGCCAAAACATGGAGATGGGTGGATCATTTGTAGAAAAAGATTTAGAGGTACAAAACCATTAAATATAAAAAGCAGGGCAATTTGTTCTGTCATGTAGGTCAATATTTTTATTTTGTGAATATTAAAATTTAGAAGACAGGACTTAAGAAATTTGTTGGTGTATGTGCAAAAAGTTGGAGATCTGATAATTACCTGCTGTTTCAATATATAAAAAGATTGTATATAAATGAGGAAATATATATAAAATATATTTATAAAAATATATAAATGTAGTATATATAGTATTCATAAAAATACATCAAAATATTATATAAACAAGGAAAATGCATAAAAACAGAGTTTACGTTTGCTTTGTGATATCCACATGCTTTTTGCTTTTTAAAATATTCTTTGTTTGCATGGATTATAATGATCATTTTAATTGAGTCACTTGGAGCAAGGTTCCCCTGTTAACAATTATCTTTCAGTCTATAACTTCAAAATTAATATTGCCATAGCAAGTCAGTCAATATTTACTAAGTGTAAATTATCCACAAACCATTATGCTGAACTACTTGTTGAGTAGTTCACAGGGGTAAAGAAAGCCAGTTTCTCACTTATATAAATTTAAGTGGAGTTACATAGAAACATAACATATCCAAGGTAGATGACTTGTTCAGTGTTGGTCTAAACACAGTGAAAAAGAGATACACAATATATTTTGAATATGTGTCCACATCTCCAAAGAGCACATGACCTCAGGCCTATTCCATCATCATTAACTATATATAAGGCAGACTTATTAAACCTATATTTGACAGCCCACAAGTCCTAGTACCTCTCTCTCAGTCCTCACTTAGAGCGGTCTTTTGGATTTTTGAATAAAATAAGTAATGTTTCCACAGACCAAAATAATAATAATAATAATAATTGTATGGTAGCACCTGTTAAGAAAATATTCAAGAAGAAACAATATAAGGACTAGTTTTGCAGACTGAAAAGGATCACACAATTTGATACAGGTAATTATTTGATGTTCAACCTTATTATCTAACTTAAACATAGAAGTGTCTGATTACATAATATTCCAAACAAGGATGTTCAAAGTCAAACTGGGAGATGTATGTATTTCTGAGAATATTCCTGGATACAAACAGCAATACATGCTTTTTAAGAAAACTAATTTTGGGATGTTCGACTTTCTACTTAATAAAAAGCATATGGTGGCCGGGCGCGGTGGCTCAAGCCTGTAATCCCAGCACTTTGGGAGGCCAAGACGGGCGGATCACGAGGTCAGGAGATCGAGACCATCCTGGCTAACACGATGAAACCCCCTCTCTATTAAAAAATACAAAAAACTAGCCAGGCGATGTGGCGGGCGCCTGTAGTCCCAGCTACTCCGGAGGCTGAGGCAGGAGAATGGCATAAACCCGGGAGGCGGAGCTTGCAGTGAGCTGAGATCCTGCCACTGCACCTCAGCCTGGGGGAAAGAGCGAGACTCTGTCTCAAAAAAAAAAAAAAAAAGAGAGAAAGAAAAAGCATATGGTCTCTTGGCTTACCTTCCCAGTATTTCTTTTCGGTCCTCTTTTCTTTCCCACTTCACAAATTTAAGGTGAATTTTTCATCCTGAATCACATTATGGAGCTCTCTCTAGTGATGTTAATGTTTTGAAGACTTAGGGGAAAAAAAAGACAATTTGAAAGTGTTTTGCATTTGACTGACATACTTGTAAGAGCAAAACAAGACATAATACAAGGATAAATGTCTTATTTCATCCAAAAACAAACTCTTAGTAAATTTCCAGTTTAATCTACCAAGTATACTATCATAGAAACTTATCTGGAAGAAGAAAATATGGTTCTCGAGGGAGTATGTAATGTTTAGAAACTTAAAAATGCAGTTAGACATTTTTTTCTGACATAAAGTAAGATCGATTTGACTGCTTGACCGTAAGAATTTGTTTTTCTAATTAGGTTATAGCAGTCATTGTCTGCAAGAAGAAACAGCTAAACCTGCAATTTCACATTTTTATGATGTACTGTGTATTTAAAGCAAATACAATGCACATGATACAATTTGCAAATATTTAAACTTATAATAAAATATTTAGACTTCAACATAAAATGTTCTATGGATACGTATTTACCCAAAATTATATTAAGGAGTATAGAAACAGAAAATGGTTTGAAAACCACAGACTCCAGTTTCCTCTAATATTAAGATACTGTTATTGCCTTAGACAAAGAGGGAGTGGTTACGGCCATCCTCATATTTTTCACATTGAAAAGAGGAAACAGAACTTTAGCTAGCATTTTGAACCCAAAGAATCTGCTTTATGTCTTTTGATGTATGTTATAATCTTCAAGTTTAGAAATAACAGTGAAATGTCCATCTCCTGGCCATCTTTATTTTTGTATATTTATATTTTATATTTTTCTTTATATTTTTCCTTCACAGGAGATTAAAACTAGCTTTCCAGTTTTCAAGGTCAACATTTCAGAGTGCACAAGAGGAACAGTTTTGGTTAAGAAGGCAGGGACAGCCACTTGTGATTTATAATGAAGTGCATCAAGGAGAATAATCAAACATCCAACAGAAATCTTCCTTTGGGGAAAGGGATAGTGGTTCAAGTTTTTGTTAAAGAAGACCAGACCAATCCAACTATTAAGGCAGTCACTCTGAATGAACCTTTGTATTCTTTCTGAAATGCATTAACAGTGTTCCTTCAGTTGGTGTGGACTTAGAGTAACAGCAATTATACAGAATTTCTATTTGAAGGATTTTGAACTATGCCATGCAACCTATGTTAATGATAAAGTTATGGCTACTGTGGTGAACTCATCTAACTTACATGAGAGCCTTAATGTAAACACCCAACCCGAGAGATACACAGACATGCAAATATTTGCAGGGGAATTTATTACATTCTCTATGCAAAAACAGATTAAAGTAGAGGAAAATGTACATAAGCCTTTCAACAGTGAAAAACATTAACTAAAAAACAAAGCTGTCAAAAACCATATTCCCAAGAAGGTGGAGGATGATTGCAAGTTCCTAGAGCTGCAAACTGAATCACATAAATTTTATTTTGTTACTTAGCTGCTGTGAGCCAAGCCTTTCTAGAAGAGCAGGAAATATTTCCTTTCCTTTGTAAATGTTATCTTCACTTTATTTATTTGAAGCAACTGTTGGGAAACAATGAAACTTGGAGCCTACTTGAAGATACCAGATTTGTGTTAATCACAAATTTATTTGCCTATACTAGCATAATAGGCCCATAAGGGAAATTAGTGGACTAGGAAAGACAGAAGAAAAGAAGCATTTGTCTAGACTAGACAGCCCCAAGAAGGCTCAATTCTAGGTATGGCTCTCAGCTTTGTCATTATTAACACTCTTGTTAATATAATGACCTAATTTAATCCTGAATTTCCAAGTTAGATGGATAATTTAACTGAGCTGCTGTTTCTCATTGCTCTAAAAGACAACCTTCTGCTTTTGAGGATCAATGTAACTACGATTTTCTTAAATTCACATTTTCATGTAACATCCAATGCTAAGACATGTCTATACCAGTTTGATCATTCCAGGACAATAGACAGTATTTCAATGCCTAAGTAAAACAGATTTAATTGCTAAACAAGATTTCAAGGAACTGGAGTTCATTTTAATCACAAACAAGCTGCAAGGCAATTTTCAATTACAGCAAGCTTTTTATTTTTCTCCAGCTGTGTGTCCCTGCTGATTCCTGAAATTACATGTAAGTTGTCCCAGATTTTGAAGTGGTGTACCTACTGAGGTTTTTCTTTTGTCAGTTGATGAAGTATCTGTGATTAGAACTTAAATAAAATGGCATTTATAAGATGCATTACTCCACCCTGTATATTTTAGGACGTGATGATTGAGCATGAAGGAAGTCTGAGATATCCCCCAGTGAAAAGAGTATTCCTAATTAGGCTGCTGGTGTTGCAAGTATTCACCTCTTCCGCAGGAACATCAAAAGATAATGTGGGAACAAAGCCCTAGAAAAATAAATCTGTTGGGTATTAGACAATCAGGTCAATAACTCATTGTATTTTCAAAGTTCTACAAAGTTCCAGCTTTTAGGAAAGTTTGCCATTTGAAGCTCATTGTTTGTATCCTACAATAATTATTTTACTACAAAGCCTGAATGGGAGGAAAGTTGATCCAGATGTACTTAAATTTAAAAAGACCAAAGGAAATCTGTTTCTTAAGATAAACCAAAGATAGCATTCTTTAAAGGGAAAGAATAATGTTGATGGAACCCAGAAAAAACAAACCAACTTGCAGTTTAATTGGCTTTCCTTCCTAATTGCTATTTCTCTGTTGCTTCTCCTTTGCCCCTTTATTTACTCAATGATCACTCACTAAATATGTAATTGACGGTTACATGAAAAGGTTTTATCACTTTTGCTAAGTGTTGATCTATACAAAGATACTTACAAGGGTGCAGGAGGCCGCCAACAGAAGGTGAGAAGATCAAAAATATCCGGACAAGACCAAATATACAAAATATCTCAATTAGATAGAGAAAAGTTATATTAGCTCACTCTAAGTGAAATTTCCTATCTTTTTGAACAGACATGAAGTAGGGAGGTGGCTTATCCTAGAATTGAGAGAATAGCATAAAGGCGTAAAGAAAAAGGGAAATAGCAATTGAATTTCAGGATTTTAAGTAGCAGCTTTTAGACTCACTGTTGATTGCAAATGGTAGGTCAGTGTATAATTATGAAAGACTATGCTCTCAGCAATGAAAATCACTGAGAAGATTTAACAAGAACACTTTTTTAAAAAGCTCTTAGGAAAGTAATTGAGTTGTAGTATCTACATATATTATAGGGGTTGGAAAATGGGAACAGGAAAGGCACTTGGGAGGAATTTTTCTAAAATTCAGAGTTACTTAATGGCTGATGTAGGTGTGGACTGCAATAGTTAATGGATCTGTAGGTGTGGACTGTGAGACTTCAGAATAAAGGATAAAATTGCAAAGTGTGTAAAGAAATAATGAACTGGAAAGACGTGTTGATGGGTTGGAAAACAATGCAAATTAAGTTATATTATGTATGGCATCACCTTGAATTTGAAAATCCAAAGCCATACTTATTTTTCTTGTGATAAACTGTCTTGACCAAATATTATATACTAAAGGGCAAGTAAAACATTAAAAAATTATACAAGTGTGATTTTTCACAAGTTATGACTTTGGAGATGCAAAAAACAGACACTTTTATCTTTTTCTTTCTTTTTTTTTTTTATTATACTTTAAGTTCTGGGATACATGTGCAGAACATGCAGTTTTGTTACATAGGTATACAGGTGCTGTGGTGGTTTGCTGTATGCCGTGGTGGTTTGCTGCACCCATCAACCCGTCATCTACATTAGTTATTTCTTCTAATGCTATCCCTCCCCTAGCTCTCCACTGCCCAACAGGCCCTGGTGTGTGATGTTCCCCTCCTTGTGTCCATGTGTTCTCACTCCTCAACTCCCACTTATGAGTGAGAACATGTGGTGTGTGATTTTCTGTTCTTGTTAATTGGCTGAAAATGATGGTTTCCAGCTTTATCCATGTCCCTGCAATGGACATGAACTCATCCTTTTTATGGCTGCATAGTATTCCATGGTATATACATGCCACATTTTCTTAATCCACTCTATCATTGATAGGCACATTTGGGTTGGTTCCAAGTCTTTGCTATTGTGAACAATGCTGCAATAAATATGCATGTGCATGTGTCTTTATAGCAGAATGATTTATAATCCTTTGGGTATATACCCAGTAATGGGATTGCTGGATCAAGTGGTATTTCTTGTTGTAGATCCTTGAGGAATTGCTACACTGTCTTCCATAATGGTTGAACTAATTTAAACCTCCATCAACAGTGTAAAACCATTCCTATTTCTCTACATCCTCTCCAGCATCTGTTGTTTCCTGACTTTAGTTATTGCCATTCTAACTGGTGTGAGATGGTGTCTCATTATGGTTTTGATTTGCATTTTTCTAATGACCTGTGATGATGAACTTTTTTTCTTGTGTGTGTTGGCCGCATAAATGTCTTCTTTTGAGAAGTGTCTGTTCATATGCTTCACCCACTTTTTGATGAGGCTGCTTGTTTTTTTCCTTGTAAATTTGTTTAAGTTCCTTGTAGATTCTGGATATTAACCTTTTGTCAGATAGATTGCAAAGTGTTTCTCTCATTCTGTAGGTTGCCTGTTCACTCTGATGATAGAAACTGTTTTTTGTTTTTTTTTTTCTATAAAACCTGGGTTATTTCTCTGTCAAGCTCCCCTAGTCATTTCCCTACACCAGCATCACCAACAGTAACAACTTAAGAGCTACCCCTAAGAACATGTATATCAAGACTGCATGAAGATTTATGAATTTTAAAGAGTGTTTCTTGACATTGAAGCCAGCTAAACTAACTTTACAGAAATGCTCAAAGTGTTTGTAAATTTTAATTCATATAAACATTTGTTTCAAAATGCCACCTAATCTTCTTGATTTCTGTGTTATACAACTTTATTCCAATTTCCATGTGACTCTGCATTTTATTCATTTCTAATCATACATTTGTGACATATGGCTTCATATTCCACAATCTAGTGAATGTCTATTTCTTAATCATTATTTCTAATTCAATTTGATATTTTTTATTGTGGTCAAACTATATAAAGATTATCCTTTTAAAAACGAATACATGTATGCCAAATGAAATGTACGTATATATGGATTTAGGCATGCAACTGCATCACTTGCATGTGTGGGTGTAGGTGCATTTAACATCAAAGTGGGATGGCACAGGAAGAAATGCCTGAAGAAAGTGAAGAAAGCACTGATCACTTGGGAGACATTTGAATGTTTCAGTTTATCAGAATATCTGTAAGGAAATATCTTTTTTTTTTTTTTTCATTGTAGCCCTAGTTACTTCCTCATTGTCTCCCTATATTATTTTTAAGTAATCTCAGTTCCTGTGAATTAATTCAGCTTCCAGGCACTTTTAAACTGTATGTAAAAACCTAATAATTAACAAATGGTAATGTGAAAAACAGTGTTCACAGATATTTTTAAAGTGTTGCCCATTGACATTATTTTGTGAGAATTATTTCTTTATTTTATGCTAAAAAGTCACTCAGTAGTGTATACTCCTGTTCACTCAGATTGAAAAACCAACAAAAATCATCTAAAACTCCAATTGAATAAATGTATTGCAACTGGATACAAAGATTTGTATTCAAAATATTCTCTTTCCTCATTAATTTCTACTTTCTACAAACCTATCAATTACGTATTTTTATGTTTGTATATTATATATCATAAAAGTCAATTTCTTTTTCTTTTTTTTTTTTTTTTGAGACGGAGTCTCGCTCTGTCGCCAGGCCTGGAGTGCAGTGGCCGGATCTCAGCTCACTGCAAGCTCCGCCTCCCGGGTTCACGCCATTCTCTCGCCTCAGCCTTCCGAGTAGCCGGGACTACAGGCGCCCGCCACCTCGCCTGGCTAATTTTTTGTATTTTTTAGTAGAGACGGGGTTTCACCGTGTTAGCCAGGATGATCTCGATCTCCTGACCTCGTGATCCGCCTGTCTCGGCCTCCCAAAGTGCTGGGATTACAGGCTTGAGCCACCGCGCCCGGCATAAAAGTCAATTTCTGTGTGCCTGTGTGTATATATGAAATTAATCTCACAAGAACTAGCTTTAGCGTGAAATGAATATCAACTTACTATGTTTTTGAAGTTCATATTTCACTGACAGACCTATTCTGTCAGTGACTATTTTAATCATGCATTTTAATACGTAATTCTTGTTATAACTGCCAGTACAATACTTATTTCTGGCATCATAAACTTTCTTATAAGAGGGTGAAAAATAAATAACCGAAACTGTAACTTAACTTCTATTAGGTCACAGTTCTTTGTAAAATACTCAATAAATATTAGATTTTTAGTATTTTTACTTGTATTATTCTGATATGGTTTAGCTCTGTGTCCCCACCCAAATCTCATGTTGAATTGTAATTGCCAAGTGTTGGAGGTGGGGCCTTGTGGGAGGTGACTGGGTCATGGGTGCAGACTTCTCCCTTGCTGTTCTCATGATAAGGAGTGAGTCCTCACAAGATCTGGTTGCTTTAAAAGTTTGTAAGAGCTTCTTTCTTTGTTCTCTCTCCTGCTCCAACATGTGAACACGTGCTTGTTTCCCATTCACCTTCTGCTAAGACTGTAAGTTTTCTGAGGCTTCCAAGCTATGTTTCCTGTACAACCTGTGAAACCGTGAGTCAATTAAACTTGTTTTCTTCATAAGTTACTCAGTCTTGGGTAGTTCTTTATAGAGTGTGAGAACAGACTATACATAGTCCTATCAGAAAAAGTAAACAAAACAGTAAAATAACCTATGATATCACAATGAAGATATTATTAATATGGATTTTATGTTTGCAATAGGCAAAGACAAACAATGTTAACTTTTAAATATAAATTTCCATTATCAGTCAGACTTAACAGCTGTATGCAAGGAAATCTAAGTCTAGCTTAAGAGGAGAATGAATATTGAATATTGAAGAATATTGAAGAATATTGAATAGTTAAAAAAATTCATAGAGTAGATGGAGGACCAGGCTTGAAAAATATTCAAGGACTGAGGGAAAGTTTACTAATCTAAAACAAATAGGAAATCAAGTCAAAATAAATGGTAAAGGCTCTGCACACAGCATAGCTACTGTTAGCTCCTCTCCATTTCATTACATTTCATTTCATTAAACTGCATCATTCTACAAGGGTCATATGATTTCTCTATTTTCCTCCGTATTCAAACCGTCATCTCAAGATTTACAGTACCTAGTACCTAACAGGAGCATCTTACTGGTCAAGCCTAGGACATGCACCTGCGACAAGGCCAACTAGAGAGAAGAAATGCCTACCATCTTCCATTTGAAAAATTTGGTCTTGGAAGAGCACTAAGTCTCAAAAAGGGATGCCTAGAGAGTATATTAAAATATTAGATAATGAGACACTGTTAAGTACAATGATGATGGGTGTACTAAAAAAAGACATAACACTTTACCTTTTTAACCAGAGTTTATTAAAAAGGCATGCAAAAACTTCCAGTTCCACTTGACTTCTAACATGTTAAGAGCTTGGTAGTCATTATTTCCATCCTTACAACATGTAAAAGCTGAACATTAAAAATACTGACTTTTTTAAAGCTATCAGAAAACAGGTCCTAGAGTAAAATATCATCCCAAAATCTGAAGGGAATGAATCTAGACAGTCATATATGAGAGCTGTTTATCTAGAGGGGGAGCTGCTGAAGCCATAAGTTAATAGAAAAAATTAAACGGTAATCTTGACAAATTGATGGAAGCTGAGTGTGGACAGGCATGAGGGTGAGAAACTCTCAAGGCTGAAGTCTTAGGGGGCATTTCTTTTATTCATTTTTTACTTCCAGGATCCCTAACAGGTTCTCACAGTAAAAAGCCAGAAATACTCCCTCTTGGCTCTTGCAGAAGGAGAGGAAGAGTAATGATTGTGAAATAAGTCTAGAGCATTTTCCAACACAAAGATTTAGCCTCTAGAGAAAGACTTGACTACACCTCATCCCACCTCAGGGAACGGCATTTCTCATACTTCAGCAACATCTAGACTTCCTTCTTCACCTGAGGGGGTGGCAGTGACTGGATAGACACAAAGAAACAGTTATGAAGGTCACAATTCAGGGACCCGAGTCCACTAAAATAATGACATTTTCACATAAGAGTCATAGAGCTTCAGTATAGTAACAGTGAATTGCAATAGAAATAAAAGCAGTATAATAACAGTGAACTGCAAGACTCAATCTCTCAGAAGTCTTGTACTTGGAGAAGGCCAAAGTCAACATAAATGAGAACCCTAGTGGCAAGTCAAGCTGGCAGCCACAGCATAGCAGACAATTAACACAGTGGAACTCCTATTCATGTTAATACAAAATCTCATCGTCTATGTTTATTTACCTCCATTTCTATCATCTAATACATCACGACTTACTTTCAACAATGAACAAATATTAGGAATGCTAAAATATGAAGGAAAAAATCACAGTTTGAAGAGCCAAAGTAAGTATCAGATCTTGGCTCAGGCACGAAAAAATTTTCAAATTATTATATAGGAATCTTAAAATGATCAATATGTTAAGACCTCTAATAGAAACAGTAGACCACATTCAAAAACAGACATGTAATGTAAGCAAAGAGATGGAGATTCTAACAAAAGAAATCAAAGAGAAATGAGAAAAATAATTAAAAAAAAAACAAAAAAAACACCTGCACAGAAATAAAGACAGTCTGGAATGTGCATCTCAGTATTATGTTGGTGCAAAAATAACTGTGGTTTTTTAATGGAATGGACATTACCAATACAGGAATCAATGAACCTGAAGGTAGGTCAACAGAAACTCCCCAAACTGAAATTCAACGAGAGAAAAAAAAAATACATAGAAACCCCAAAACTATGGGGCAATTTCAAAAACGGTAACAAACATACAAGAGTTACTAGTTCCTTCTCAATGCAGCATTCATTATTACTTTAGTGAACAGAATGTCCTCTGAGTCCCCCCACTGAAGAGTACAAAGATTGGTTTTATTAGAATTTTCATTCTAATATCCCCACTTCTCCAAGCCTTTTGATCTTTTTGTCTACCACCTGCCATCCATTTCTAGCATGTCAGCTTTAGTGTGAAACATTGCTTTCTCCAAGCTTCGAAGAGTTATCTTAGCAGCATGTTAGCACAGCTCCCAGAATCCTTGTCAGGGTGCAAAATCCTGTGTTCTGGCAGAGTGCTACCATATCAAATAACTTATCCAACTTTATATAACTTCCCAGCATCCTCAGGATCCAATCACAGATACGGCTCTGCAGCTCCTGCCAGACACTTTGACTTGGCCCTGTAACTTCTTCAGCATATAGCCCCCTTCTTCCTCTATCAAGCTGAGTACTTGTTCATCCAGATTCTGTTATGTATTGACACCAGTTATTTCCCTGGAAGCCAGAAGGGCAGGAGAAATAAAACAGTTCATATTTTGTTTAATGTTTGTTTGTTTGCAAAATAGAAACTGTGTATTGTCTTAAATAAGGGGAGAGCTAGCCATTAAAGCAGAGGAGTTGAACACTTTGGTAGACCCAGCATACTCAGGGATATCTAAGGTTTCATGATATCTCAGTTTGTCAGTCCTTTTGTCCCATATACCAACTCTTACAGTTTCATTTTGTTCCTGTAAAACACTTAATCTTGACATAACAGATTTGCTGGATTTGAGACTTTAAAGTACTTCAGAACTCTGTTACCCTTTTAAGTAAATCCTAAAACCCTCATTTTTATTCGGTCCTCTTGCTGAAAGAGAGGATTCTCTCTTTATATGCTGCCAATTTCTCCCTCTGATTTTTCACATTTTGCCATAATCAGTGATTATTTACTTTCAGCCCTTTATTGCCTTTCTCTAATGAATCTATAAACAACAGCTATATTATTACCTAGTCCTTATAATTGATATTTCTCTTGTATCTCCTGACATCCTAAACTACTGCCTCAGACAATGCATACACTTATACTGGTATGTTGTCCCAGTTCGTCTCCATTGACAATTTTTACATTTACACCATTACATCACAACTGGAGCTATCCATAGTTCACCTACCGTCAAAGACAGGGTCCTCATTGCCAGCCAGCAACAAAATACCATTTTATGTTTCCCCAAATCACTCCCGACTTTAACAGTCACAGTTGGAGTTTCTCAGAAAACAGACTCTTAGATAGAGATTTGTATGGAAAAAAAATTATTTGGAAGTGCTCTTGGAAATAACATCTCCAAAAAGTGAGGGAGACAGGTATTAGCAGAACTTGAATTGTAATTCCGTTATAACAGAAAACTTACTCAATCCACAGGTAGCCCTGGAGCAAGGATGACCTTTCAGATTTGATTCAAATAAAGGCAAGAAACAATATTTCAGAATATATCCATTGGCCAGTTACTGTAAA
>NW_012116154.1:9376248-9461393 GCF_000951035.1 Colobus angolensis palliatus | reverse complement strand
GGAATAATTAAAACTAGGTAACAAATGTATTACTTCACGTATTTATTATTCATGTAATAAGAACCCTTATCTACTATCTTTGCATTTTTCAAGAATACAGTGTATGGTCATTAACTATAGTCATCATGCTCTACAATAAATCTTTTGACCTTAATAAAAAAAAAAAAGATCTGTATTAATAATGTAATGGCTAAAGACACAACATTTTTCAAAGTTTATTCCCCATTATTAAGACTCTCCATTATAAAGTCTAGACAACTTAAAATAAATAAATGAAGCCCAGATCTATAGTGTTTGCAGATTTCAGTGGCATATATATTCCTACCAAAGTCAATTTTAAATTTCTAATACAATGTTGACAAGAAATGTGCAGTAGCACAGGTGTACAGAGATGCAAGACATGTAAATACAAGATAAGAGGAAAAGGAAGTCTAATCATTGGGAAGCAATGAGTTCTGAGTATTTAATACACTTCAAAATATTATTTATTTAAATACATAAACTGCCTCACATATTTGCTGAATATTTAAAAATTGGCTTTTGCAAATGATTAAACGCCATCTTGAGCAAACTAATGGTTCCCATCATTAGATTCAATGATTATGTGACCCATAGTCAACTCGAATGGAACATACAAATTTTTTCTCGTGTTGGAAAACTAACAAGGCTTAAAGCCATGCTAAAGGCACTTTTTGAATTCTCTTAAATAACTGAGTCCCTCAGTTTTTTTTCTCTAGAATAGAGATGACCTGGAAGGGAATTTGGTCAGAACACTAAAATTGTTGTCAAAAATGCACATTTTAATGTTTTTTTCTTCTTATTTCAAGATAACATATAATTACTGTAACTTTAACTTTATATCTTCTCTGTCTCTATCTTAGAGTAGAGGAGGGCACTTACAGCCCATGGCACAGAGGAATAACAGTTAGCGATGTGGCTTATGAAATGGGCATGAAACAAAACTGATAGTTCTCTTGCCTGATCTCTCTGACACTGCAAAAGCCTACACTAATTAAGTAACTATCAAACTTGCACAACATACCTTACTTGCATGATCTCAATGAATGCTAACTGCCTATCTAGAAATTAGGTGCACCAAAATGATTTGAGCAAATTACCCCAAAAACCTTCAGTTCTTGTTGAGCAGTGGAAGTAAGATTAAGTTACAGTTATATCAATTTAGAAGCTTACCAATTTCATGTATTAATTACTTTAATCAAATGTATCATTTATACAGGTCTTAATCAGCAAGATAAAATGAAAAAAATGTATGTGGCATAATTAACAATAGCACTGATTTCAGTGGTTATGTTCTAAATAGAAACTGCTGTTAGCATATTGCAGCTGCCTTAACATATGGTTTGAAAAAAAATAGCAAATGTGGTGATCAGTTCTGCTTCTAAGTATTTACAAATAAAAAGGCAAACAGAATAAGTAGTCTTGCACATATTTCAAATCTTGCTACACATGATAAATATGTTTAATTTTTATTAGACAATAAAAAATTGATACATAAAATATCAAAAATATAATAAAATCCACATCTTAAAAAATAGATAGCATTCCTACATCTGCTATCATGGGAACCAAAGAGGAAACACGAAAGTTAAGACTGATGAAGAGTTAGTAAGGTATTTAGTAACCAATGTCTGGGACATTTTAACTTGGTAACCAAAATAAATTCTGGTTCATTCTGTGGTTTAGGCAATGTTTTTGAAAAGTTAGATCAATACCATTGCTGATTTCCATAATTGTATACGTTTTGGTGATTAATCTTGTTTGAAAATTATGTTCAGGGACTAGCAGGAGAGGGGAGCTACACTTTATAAAAGTAAGATAGACAATACTTATCTATAAGTATTTATAAGGAATTGCTAGGAATTAATTTTTCCTTGATAGTGTATTAGTGAACATATTTTCAGGCACTTATAGAAATGTAAATCTTAATTTAAAAAGCAATATATTATCTGTGGGCACATAAAACACCAACACCATTTCATTGTGGTGGCTGATCAATGTGGATAATGACTTTCAAACACGCTAGTAAATAAATTGAATGAAAATCACATCCTAAGGAAAAATATTACAAGTTAACCTTTCCAAGAACACTGTTGGCAATAACTAGATATTGTTAAGTGCTGAAAATTAAAGAACAATTACAGATTTTAAAAAAGAGAACACTACTATCTTATTCCATCCCATTTTTTTCTCTCTCTCCCTAATTGTTTGTATTTATAGTGCTATCAATTGCTCAAGTGCGAATACATGTCAATGAAAGTTGTCATATTAAATACATAAATAACCATATTGTATAATATAGAGGTCATATATATATTCACACATTTACTTTGAGCATAACTTTCAGTACTTTTCTTATTAAATATAGATTTTGTGTGAGTACTGTGTAATGAACAACTCTGAGCTCTTGTTGCACCCACGGCTCCCTTAGAAGCCAAGTACTCAGACATGTTTCCTTGCATGTGAGTTTCATGCCTTAGGGTCTGATGACCAGGAGAATTTCTTTAGACCATAGATTGTTGCCTGACCAAAAGTTTCATTAAATATAAAGGAAGCCAGTAGCATTATGAGAAAGACTGGCTTTAAAATCTTTAAGCCAACCCAATCAAATCTCTCTTTTTGTTAGCTGATTAACATCAGACATAAAGGCAATTTTTGTAGGCAGTTGTGTGCAGTAAAACTCTCGTGATATGCAGAGCAAGCATTCTGGGGGAAAAAAAAAAAAAAACCCTTTTCAGGAGAAACCAAGAATAACTAGAAGTGGAAGGGTAGAGGTAAGGCTAAAAAAAAAAAAAAAAAAGAAGAAGAAGAAGAAAAAGAGAGAGAGAGAAAAAAAAAAACTGACAAGCAGATACAGTAGACACCATAGAAACCAAATTGTATGAGTTTGATTTGTGAATTATTTTGGTGCCTTTAGTCTGGATATAGTATTATAAATAACACTTTATATGTCCTTAATGTTTTCACTTTATTTGTTTGGGACCTTTTCTTGTATTTCCCTTCTTTTCTGCATAATTTTATAATAAAAAGCCTAGTAGACGTAAACTAAACACATTCCTAGTGCTTGATATCTGAGTCAAATCAACACAGTATGAATGTAGATACTTAATACATATATATGCATACATATTTGTAAATATGTATTAAGGAATTTACATTCTAAAATTATCATAGAGTACATACATTAGTTTTCTGGAAAGAGATTTAAAGGCTCTTTTGAAGAGTTTCAGAGACCCCAGATTTTTTTAAATTTAGAAAAACAGTTTGTATAATTATGTTTCTTATCACCAGGTCGTCATAGTCATGGAAAAATGTAGAACATTAGATCCACCATTCTTTTTATACATCTCCTAGAACTTGGTATGTTTGCTGAAATTCCTGAGCTGTCTACTTTGGAGAAAGAAACAATATGGAAACCACTGCAATTATCAAGAAATATTCCTATTACCAGGGAATACTATTGAATTCCATTTCTCCTTCATGGCAAGGAAGAATAGCTATTGGGTGAGTGAAGCCAAATGCAAAATGAAAGCAAATATCATAGATAACCTTATCAGGGTTAACTGGTCCAAGAGATTAAAAAAATAAATAAATAAAAGTTAATATTCTGAGAAATTCTTGAAGACCTACCATCTTAATTGTGCTCTAACCCAGCCAAAGGTTTATGGCTTATGTACACACATCCAGGATTAATGGGGACAGCTTCTACTATACCAAATTATATCATGGAAAATGTTCCAAGAACAATTTGTATAAAACTTCGTTTTTGGCAAGTGTTTATGTCATCAGAAATCATTTAAGACAATCATCTAATTTTTTGATTGAAAAACATGAGGTCCAGAAATATTTAATAACTAGTTCAAGATCACAAATCTAGTTAGACTAAAGCACAGAACAACAATGTATGTTTCTGGATTTCCATTTCAATTATTATTTCACTGTCCATGTTTTCTTCATCATTGCATAGATTCAGCCACTTTCCCCTGATGATACAAATCTTCAACTGATATTCACAGGTTTATGTTTGTACACGATTTAAAATTTGGTCAGTAAGACCTACTACTGCACAATGGTAAAACTTTCATTTAATGAACACTGTGTTATAATGAATACTAGGTTACAGTGCATTACTTTCATAATCCTATAAAGATCATAAAATCAGGTAACAAAAAGCAAATCTTAAGAGACAATAGGCCGGGCGCGGTGGCTCAAGCTTGTAATCCCAGCACTTTGGGAGGCCGAGACGGGCGGATCACGAGGTCAGGAGTTCGAGACCATCCTGGCTAACACAGTGAAACCCCGTCTCTACTAAAAAATACAAAAAGCTAGCCGGGCGAGATGGCTGGCGCCTGTAGTCCCAGCTACTCGGGAGGCTGAGGCAGGAGAATGGCGTAAACCCGGCAGGCGGAGCTTGCAGTGAGCTGAGATCCGGCCACTGCACTCCAGCCCGGGCGACAGAGCGAGACTCCGTCTCAAAAAAAAAAAAAAAGAGACAACCACAGTCATTTATACCACTTTACAGAGAAATAACTTATGTTTCAAGGAGCTTAAATAAATTGTCCTTCGTAACAAAGCTGAAAAGGTTGAAAAGTGAGGCTGGTATATCTATTTGATTCTTGAGAGCTACCTCAGTTAAATTCAGTTTTTGCCTTGTCTACATTTCTGCACAGAATTCATTTTCACTTGATTACATGCTAAATATTGCCTTGATGGAGACTGATCATTGTTCCTTATTTATCATTTGTAGTTTTTGCATTTCTCAATGTAGTCTCTCTTTTTTTTTTTGCCATGGAAGATGGTATGCATCAATAGTCTTAAAGGGATTACAGACTCTTTTATTTATTTAATGGCATGCTTTACAAGGAATAGATAATAGAGCTTAGGATATGAATTCATGCGGTATGCTGGAGAAATAATAATCTTATGTGATTCAAAGCATAAATCCTCCAAGATGATTGAGGCATAAAATTTGTGACCAAAGGAAGAGAAAGTTTTTTATTTTAGAGTTTGCAGTATTTCTTCTCTTGATTTGCAAAATAAATAAATATGTATAAATATATGTGAATGAATGAAAAAAACAAAAGGAACAACCAAACATGGCAAAACCACTCATTATTTTATTTACTTATTCATTCAATGAATATTTTCTAAGCTTCAATATATAAATGACAACAGGGTGAATGTTGTAGACTATTTCAGGTATCAGTGTTGTATACAACTCCCTTAAAAGATTATAAATATGAATTGTGGCACAGATTCATAAATTATTACACATGAATCCTTAAACATTAGTATGTATAATAAGAGGGATGTAAGGTTTACTGCTAGCCACTAGAGAAACATTACTGTAGCCAGAGCAGATAGTCAACTATTAAGATCTACCAAAATTTGGAGCATTCTTCAATAGTATGCAGAGTCATTTAAAGTACAAAAAAGATCATTTCTTAAAAAGTAAAGCAGAGTACAAAATCACATTAAGCACTATTTTTAAATGACATTTTTATCCCAGTACTCTATTTTACTTTCTAAAGGATGCATTTTAGAATTGATAACACCTAAAATGAATAAAGAAATATTAATGTGTGCTGATAATAGTGCAACAAAAACCTTTGGATTTACCAGTTTATTCATGTGTGATCTGTAATTTTGAGATGATTTACATAACTACAATAAAAATAAAACAGTTGTGCTCATAATTACTTCAGAAGGTATAGGCCCTGTAGTGAAAAAAAAGATGACTATGCACTGTTAATACAATTTCTCTTTATCTTCCTAAGGCATTCAGGTATTGTTTAAACATAGAAAAAAATACTGTAGTTTCCAGAAATAAATGGAGTAAAATGTTTGCATCTTTATTGCAGTTATTAAAAATTATTAGATAATTAAATTTGTAGAATGTGTCTACATGAGATACTGATTCAAACATTTTATTCAGGATATTCTGTGTAGTAATAAATATATTCAGCCAAAATTTGTGTCAATGAGCTTTTCTAAATTCAAAAAATTCTGATTTTCTCATTACCTTACAAAGCATCACACTTTCAGTGCTTTTGTACATAGCTAATTAATTCCCATCAACTGATTAGCAAGAAGTTGCTAAAGCAAGGAAAAATGGTAGTCAAATCAATGTTAATATATTAATACAATTTCAAATGCATTCTACATGTTCCATTAACTATTACTTATCCAGTATTTTTCCCATTTGAAAATACTTTCACTTTTCATTTTATCTCATAAAATTTCTTCTTTCAAACAGTATTATGCTACTTCTTGTAATTTCCTCTGAGGATCATAATCAAAGGGAAATATAAGAAATACAACATGTGTTGGAACCACAAACACATTAAGCATTTAGACCACTTAACAAGGAACACTGAGCAGATACATCATTAAACCTAGTAACATCTATGTTCATGGCAAAGTAAGAAAGATGAAAAGTAATCCTAGTTATACATATAATTCATTTTTTCTAGAACAAATATGAAAGTGATCATAATTCTGTAATGTAATTGAATTTTTTAAAGTTCTTGTAATTTTGAATCTGCCTAGTTCCTCAATGATACATTTATCTTTTCCTCAATAATATACTTATTTAGAGGCAACTCTGAATATTTGAGGATGCACTCTTCATAGTTTTGAACATCCATTTATTTATTCAGGATTTTTATTCACTAACTCATTCAATATTTACCTAATCCTTGAATAGAATACATTATTCTAGGTATTTGGTATAAACAGGTGAAAAAAGAGAAAATAAGACATGACCTCTCTGAAATCAAATTAGTCCATTATAGTAAAAAAATACTATATAGAAAAGTTACAAACGTTGACATTACTCTCTTTTTTTTTGTTAATGCTTTATAGTATGGTCCTGAATTAATTCAACAATTGAATATTGTTAATCTTTGTTTCTAATAGCTTATAACATGTAATATTTGGGGTGCCAGATGTCAATATTTTAGTGTTGGCAATAATTATTTTGAATAGAAAATTTGCTTCTCACCAGCAACTGTGTAAGTAATATATTACAATTTGCTTTCTGTAAAAAAAAAAGACAAAATTAAACAAAAAAAATCAGTCATGTACTTTTCAGTGATAATGTCATTTGTATTTGAATAAAGGATAGGACAACTTTCCATTTCTTTTTCCAGAAATAATAGTAATAGTGAAAGGCGAAAAAGTAAATATTATCAGATTTACTCCCAAATCTTTTGATGTGCAATTGTTTGAATGCTTTGACCCACAGAAGAAGAGTTCTTGATGTACTTTGAAGGATTTTACAATTTTATATGGATTAGTGGTAGGGGAATAAAAGGGAATTGATCAGCTTTGATAGAGTAGTTTATATGAAAAAGTAGATGATTGCAGTGAATATAAAGCTGAGATGAATGTACAGTTATGTGTTATTTCAGGACAGGGATTTGTTCTGAGAAATGTGTCGATGGGCAATTTTGTCCTTGTGCAAATATCATAGAGTGTAGTTTTACAAACCCTGATGGTAGACTCTACTCTACACCTAGACTATACAGTATAGCCTAGTGCTCCTAGACTAAAAACCTGGATAGCATGTTACTGTACTGAATACTGTAGGCAATTGTAACACAATGATATTCATCATGTATCTAAACATATCTGAACATGGAAAAAGCATAGTAAAAATATGCTATAAAAGATTAAAAAAAATTGTACACCTGTATAGGGAACTTACTATGAATGGAACTTGCAAGATTGGAAGTTTCTCTGGGTGAGTCAGTGAGTGAGTGGTGAGTGAATGTGAAGGTCTAAGACATTACTATATACTACTGTAAACTTTATGAACACTGTACACTTAGGCTATATTAAATTAATAAATACATTTTAAATAAGGTAACCTTAACTTACTGTAATTTTTATTTTATAAACTTTTTACCTTAAAAAAATTTTGACTCTTGTAAAAACAGTTTAAGACACAAAGATATTGTATAGATATACAAAAGTATTTCTTGCTTTATATATTAATTGTATAAGCTTTTTTCTTTTAAAAAGAAAAAGGTGGCTCATGCCTATAATCCCAGCACTTTGGGAGGCCGAGGCAGGCGGATCACAAGGTCAGGAGTTCCAGACCTGCCTGGCCAACGTGGTGAAACTCCGTCCCTACTAAAAATACAAAAATTAGCCGGGTATGGTGGCACATGCCTGTAATCCCAGCTGCTTACAAGGCGGAGGCGGGAGAATTGCTTGAACCCGGGAGGCGGAGGTTGCAGCTAGCCGAGATTGTGCCACTGCATTCCAGCCTGGGCGACAGAGCAAGACTCCGTTAAAAGAAAAAAATTTTAACTTTTTCAACTTTTTGTTAAAAACTATGACATAATCATACACATTAGCCTAGGCTTATACAAGATCAAGGTCATCAATATCACTGTCTTCCATCTTCACATGTTGTCCCACTGGAAGGTCTTCAGGGTTAATAGCACACATGGAGCTGTCATCTCCTAAGGTAACAATGTCTTCTTCCAGAATACCTCCTGAAAGACCTACGCTTTACAGTTAACTGCTTTTTTTTTTTTTTCTATAAGTACAAGGAATACATTCTAAAATAGCAATAAAGAAGTATATTATAGTAAAATACATACACCATGTATTAGTTCGTTTTCACGCTGCTGATAAAGACATATCTGAAACTGGGAACAAACAAAGGTTTAACTGTACTTACAGTTCCACATGGATGTGGAGGTCTCAGAATCATGGCGGGAGGCGAAAGGTTCCTCTTACCTCGCGGCAGCAAGAGAAAATGAAGAAGAACCAAAAGCGGAAACCCCTGATTAACCCGTCGGATCTCACGAGACTTATTCACTGTCAGGAGAATAGCAGGGGAAGGCCCGCCCCCTGTGATTCAATTACCTCCCCCTGGCTCCCTCCCACAATACGTGGGAATTCTGGGAGATACAATTCAAGTTGAGATTTTGGTGGGGACACATCCAAACCATATCACACCAGTAACACGGTCATTTATTATCATTATCAAGTATTATGTCCTGTATATAATTGCATGTGCTATATTTTCATGCAACTGACGGGTCAGTAGGTTTGTTTATACCAACATCAGCACAAGCACATGAGTAATGCATTGTGCTATGATGGCTAGGATGGCTACGTCATCAGCAAATAAAAGGAATTTTCAGCTCTGTTATAACCAAATGGGACCAGCATCATTTATGCAGTTCTTCATTGACAGAAATGTTGCTGTGAGGTGCATGACTGTAGCTGGACTCCACCAGTTGAAGAACATGATATAAAGACCATAAAATTCATAAGAATGTGAATCAGTCAGTGGAAGAGAGTAAGAGATAATAATTGTTTAAATAATAAAGCAAATTATTTAAATTCAGTAATTTTTAAGTATAGACGTCCTATTGCTTAACTTAAAAAATTTTTAAGTAAAAATTATGAAGACAAAGAAAAAAAATTAGCAATTATCCTATGCCTGCAATGCAACCTCCATTAACATTTGGGGATTTGTTCCTCCATGGATATTTCTATTTGACACAGAATAAGTAATTTTTTCCTGTATTTTATAAAAGTAGCATCTATCTTTAGCTGCATTTTGAGTGTTTCACTTATTTTTCTCCAACAAGATTTTATAAGTGGCTTAACTTTGCTGTAACCATCCCTTATAATCTTTTTTATTGGAAGGAAATACTACATAGCTTTGTGATTCTTGCAGGTTTGGGTATGATGGAAGTAAATTTAAAAAAAGAAAGTTCATTTTTATATTTAAATATTAACCCAGTGGGTTATGATCTGAGTTACTTCAAGTTTCTTGGTGTTACAACCTAACTACCTAATTTGTTTTTCAGATTTATGATGTTTTTTGAGTAACTATTGATAGCCTCCACGAGTTAAAGATAGCTAGCAGCTGGATATTTTCTCTTCGAAAACCTTATGATCATGAGCTATATTATAGTAAAACCCAAGTTACAGATTATATTCCAACATCTATGTTAGCAAGCAAACATGTGTATGCTCCATACACGTGTGTGGACACAGCTGTGCAACCTTTTCTGCAATTCTGAGGAAGTCTCTCATTTCTGACTCTTTTAGACAATCAGGTAAACTCTTGGTGTGGAACATTTTTTTCAGCATTCAATTATCCTTTAAAAAATATCCTATGACAAAATATTTTGCTATTTTGATCCAAGAGAGGGTAGGGTTCTAAGCCTAAGACTCCATTCTGATCAGGGCTTCCGGGTTCACTAGACCTTTAACCTTTCTTACCAGAATTGATGTTTCTGCACGTATTTTTTCTTTATCTGCATATTTTTACTACTGATCATTACCAACAAAAAATCGTTTCTAACATTCATTATGTCAATTTGTAAGCCCTTTAATATTGAGTGGATATAAAAAGAGTTGCAGTTTTTGTTTCTGGAGTAAAGTTTTTAATTAGATCTGTTAATACTGAATCAGACTAGTATGGTGATGATCAATATCTATATCTATAGCTATCTATATCTATATATCTCATCTACATCTACATTTTGTCAACATCTTTATTTCTGCCTATACACACATGTATTCGCTATACTAAAACGTCTTAAGTTGTAAATAATATAAAAACTGAGAGTTTATTGTTGGTACTTTAGGCTAATTGACACCTTCATTTACAAAGTCCATTGTGGGCAATCAGGAATAGGGTGATGCTATTCCTAAGATTGCCCAAGGATCTCCTGTTAACTTGAATTAAGGGAAATTCTACTCTACAGGATTTTCACAGAATACTAGCATCTTATGTCTCTACCCTGAGATAAACCTCACATAGTGTGCTCAGATACATGTTCAGAAGGACTTTTCTCCAGCTATTGGATATTTTTTCAGTGAACAGCCCTCAACTCTTAGTCATTTCAAGAATTTTCTCAGTGAAGAAACACACCTTGGCCAATGTCATATTAACTTCCTATAGTGGCCACGCTAAATAAACATGGAATATAAAAAGGTCTGGCTCTCTTTTCCCTACTAGGAACTACTTTTAAGGGCCTTTTAGATCCAGAGGTTGCCAAGGAGCCTTCATTGCTGTGCAGTTTCTCTAGCTGACAAATCGTACCTCCTTCTGTCTTCTACAGGTGTTGATTCTGTGTTCGGTCTCCAAAATCTGACCTCCATGCCAATCTGTGTCAGATTTTACTTTTCAGAGAACCCAACCCTTTGTAATTACTCACCTCTCAATAAGATCCATAATACATTTCAATTCATAGAGTTAAAACACTACAGTATCACTTACAATATATTAATGTCTAGTTTCCCTGTAATGTTCTATTCCTTTCTCTTGAGATCAACTCAAGCTCTTTGAAAGCTGGGCTAAAATTACTTTTTTATAGCTCCTGATGATTAAGGTAAGCCTTCACGTTCTTTGTATTGGTTATAGCCAGGAATGCATTTTCTCACTTAAGGCTCACATCCATATTATTATTTAATTTCCTTTTTCATTTTATGTCTATTTTGAAGAAGTATAAAAAGATTCAATAAATCTTTTCAGGTTATTGAATTAAGTACATATCTGAGCTGGAATAAACACTATGATATGCTGTGTAATCAAGGTGGAACTGGAATTTTAAAACTTACAATATATGTAAAACACCCAAAAATCGATTAAATGAACTACAAGTTTTGCATGTGCTAAAAGCACAACTTTCTTGGAAGTATCAAAAGAGCCTACAGATCTTGAAGGATTTAAAAATGTTCTGCTTCAACATTAAAATATTATCTATGTGTCAATTATTCTCTTTGATATATGCCATTCTTAACAGAATGAAAGTATTTAATATTTTAAATGCAAACAGTAAAATGTTTATAGCTAAAGATACAACTTTGTGTTAATTAGACAAGTAATTTGCAGTAAAATAGTTTTGCTCATTTTTTTTTTGTTCTCATAGCAAAACGATTCTAAATTTTATGTCCTTCTGGAAGAGAATCTTAGTTGTTCTGTTTAATGTACCAAACAAAGCAATGCATTTTTATTATGGAATATTTATATTAATAATATATAAAAATCAAGATATACACCTGGAAAGAACAAGTAAAACAGTACATGCCCAATCAGAATTGGCCATAGAAAGAGAAATTGAAAGCTCATCTGGGGCCAAAGAGAAGTGTAGTGATCTGAGAGAAACCTCAGGAAAAAAAGCCAAAATGGGCAAGGTGCCAGAGCAACTGCTAATTTCCACTAAGACCTACAGTTTTGCTTTTGTTTTTCCAGTGTAGAAAATTAAGATGTAAGGTCTGAGAAACTATGAAATCAACTAGCTTTGGCATTTTTAATTACAATAGAATGCAGAATAAAATACTCTAGAATAGGAAAAAAAAAAATCTCATACACATTAGAATGGAAAGTTTTAAGTTCCCAGAATAAATTATAAAACCAAAGAGGTATTTTAGTTTTGAGTAAAATACATCTTTATGTTTAAACAATGGTAAAATCAGTTCATTGAAAGTGTTGGTGTGTGTATACACACACACATTCACACCACACAAACAAGCACACAATATGCATCCATAAATACATGTTAAATAAACCAGAGATTTTCAAAAAGCATCCACTTTTCCCATGTGACTTTTGAGTCAATTGAGAGGGATGCAAAATTAGGTGAGAGGAGATGAGATTAACATTTTTATTAGAGGTGAGTGTTAGATTGAAAGGCCTTGCATACATGTATGTCAAAAAAAGTTGCAAACCTCTTACTAACTGGTGGGGAGCAGAGCCGGGTAACTGTTTTGTATAGCCAGACTTTATTAAAGTAAATGAGAAAAGAGCTGTTTGTTCTGAGCATGCTCACTCTATTCACCCAGTTACATTAGTCACATAGCTGATATCTTATCTAGTGAAAAAATAGAATAAAGATCGATGACAGGGAAAGACTGATTCCAAAGTTCCTTTGTATGGAACATGACAGAATAAGTGTCCACTCATGTGCACGTATCTTCATGGATTTTTATAGACAGAAAATTCCCCCCAATGTTTTCAATGTTCTCTATTTTAGTCCAGAATTTCTTATTGGCAGGCTTAATGAGAGGGTAGTGGAAAAATATGTTGTATATATTATTTGCATATAAACCATCTAATATCTTAGTGTTCTTTTTTGTATTAATCATATGAATTCATGGTATTCATATGACATTACAAGTCACTAGTCTCACCTATAAGTAAATATTTTAGTGTCATGAAGAAGAATAGTAGATTTTGCCTCATCTTTAACAAGCAAACTTATTTTTTTGAATAAAGGAAATGGAAAAGATTCATAGATACTATGATTAATTTAGCATCAAAATATTTATTTATCTACAATGTATTCAATTAATAAATGTGTCTTAATTTATTGATTCTCGACTGGATACCAGATAGTTCAGTGATTACTGAGAATACAAAAAAAAAAAGGATACAAGATATATTACATAAATTACGGAGATTGCAATATAATCTAGTCAATGCTTAGAAGAACGGTTGTTTTCTTTCTGTGTTATTAAAGGACAATAATCCAGCTCCTTCTATATAGGGGAGAGAGGTTTGAAATGGGCATCATCACACTCTGTTCATCTCCTCACTCTTCCACATAATAGAAGTAATACTAATAGAAATTAGCAAAATCTAGAATGTTCACTGGGACATGGGTTTATTAGGAGATAGAGTCACACTAACTAGTAAGGTCATGTGTTCTACTACATTAACTCTTTTTTTTTTTTTTTGAGACGGAGTCTCACTCTGTGGCCCAGGCTGGAGTGTGGCCGGATCTCAGCTCACTGCAAGCTCCTCCTCCAGGATTTACACCATTCTCCTGCCTCAGCCTCCCCAGTAGCTGGAACTACAGGCGCCCGCCACCTCGCCCGGCTAGTTTTTTGTATTTTTTTAGTAGAGACTGGGTTTCACCATGTTAGCCAGGATGATCTCGATCTCCTGACCTCGTGATCCGCCCGCCTCGGCCTCCCAAAGTGCTGGGATTACAGGCTTGAGCCACCACACCCGGCCAACATTAACTCTTATGCCAGAAACTGTGTGCTAGTCAAGCAGTCAATACTCCAGGGAGCTGGATAGTAGCTCTTTGACTGAGTCTTCCATATGGATCAAATTCACCCACTTCTTATGATCTACATTTAGACTTGGAGTAGGAGACTTTATCATGTTTTTTGGTCTTTTACCCATTTTATTAAGAAGTATTCCTAGTTAGGGATTATTGCATACTTGCCTATAATAAAGCCAATATTTTTGATGCTTATTGGTCTTTTTATTTTTTCTCTTCATATTTTATTCAAAGAGAATAATGCATGATTTTATCAAACTAAAACATACTAGGGAATATATTGGAGAGGGTAAATGTAAATTAAAAATTGTAAATATAAATTTAATGTGTGTCTATTAAGTTAGGATTTTTGCTGAAGAGTCTCAGGTTTGAGAATCAGAAGTACCTGGAAATGGTCATAGACTTTGGATGGCAGGAAGAGTACTTTTGGTTATACGGATAATAGGAATTAATGTTTATACAGTACTTATTGCAGAGCACCTCTATGCTTTACATAGAATATTTCATTGACTCCTCACAACCAAATGCACATAATAACGTTGGAAGCAACACCTTAATAAGTGTTTCAGATGTTCTAGGATTATTCTAACTAATAGACATAAAATATCACATTTAATTCCCCAAAGTGCCATGTGAGGTAAATACTGTTATAATCTCTATTTAAGAAGTGGGATACTGAGGCATAGAAAATTAAGTAAATTGCCTAAGATTACACAGCTATTACTTCTAAGATGTTCTGATGTCAGGGGATCTGTGACAAAATATGATTTGCAAACTCTTATGAACATATAAATGTAGCAAAATTGATCATCTTAGCTTTAAAATGACAATGAGAAAGCCAGAGAAACATCAGAGAATGGAGGAAAACAGAAACCAACTTTGAAATCTTGGAAGCCAAACTATTCTTATGTGAAAACAAAAAGAAATATACCGAGAATGATATAGCTAGAACTAACAGCTTTCAAATGTGGAGCTAGGAAAGAGGATGATATTTTATTCATGGCAAAATCAGTGAGAATTTCTAGAGCTCAGAGAACTTTTAACAGAGGGAAAAAAGGAAAATCTCAGAGAGTATACAAAAATGTTCCCCTAAAGGGAAACTATATCCAAAAAGTTATTGAGAGGCAGTTTCTCAAAGTTAAGATAGGAAGTCAGTAACAAAGCAGGCAACTAGAGGAAATCTATTACATGACTAGGATCGTTATATTTGCCACTTCTACCACGTTTGAATGGATCTGTGAAGGGAAATCTGGGAATTCCAATTAGAATATCTCATAAAACAGTGATTATAAAAGTTATACAGTTAGTATAGATGAAGACTCAGATTTAAAAAGAAACAAGACATTTATATATAGCAAGTGACACTTCATAGTGAGTCTCAAACTAAGTTAAAATTTGGACTATTGGAAGGATGTTCCCAGTATATAAGTATCCTACAAAATCAAGTTAAAACTTTAGAATTAGCTTCAGCAATAGACATTTTGTGCTGGCCTACAACTTTTTTACTTCCTATTTTATAATACAGAAGAATTCATTAGGCTATTTTTGACATAGTGTGCTAACAACGACTGTACTTTATTTTTTTTTCTCTTAAAGCAGAAAGAAAATCAAAGAATCTTCATCTTAAAAGATTTGTATTACGAATAACTGTACAAACTGAGAAAGGTCTAAGGAAGAAAATAAGGTGGTACTCAAAGATGAGGAATAAAACAATTTAATCTGATAAAAACATATAGATAAGGGCCGGGCATGGTGGCTCATGCCTGTAATCCCAGCGCTTTGAGAAGCTGAGGCGGGCAGATCACGAGGTCAGGAGATCGAGACCATCCTGACTAACGTGGTGAAACCCCATCTGTACTAAAAATATTTTAAAAATTTAGCCAGACCTGGTGGTGGGCGCCTGTAGTCCCAGCTACTCGGGAGGCTGAGGCAGAAGAATGACGTGAACCCGGGAGGCGGAAGTTGCAGTGAGCCGAGATCCTGCCACTGCACTCCAGCCTGGGCGGCAGAGCTGGACTCTGTCACACACACACACACACACACACACACACACACACACACACACACACAAATTATATAGATAACAGAGAACTGAAAGCTGTTGTACATAACTGTTTTGCAATAGGACAGGTATGAGTCAACTGTCGTCATAGTAACGTTGCATAACAAACCATTCCCAATCTCAGTGGTCTACAGCACAATCACTTATTCTTATGCAGGTCAGCAGGGCAACTCTGGTTCAGTTGACCTAGGATTGGTTTAAGTGGGTGACTCCTCTTCATGTTGTGGATCAATTACCTCTGCATTAGGCTGTGATTACTTTTAGTTTGGATTCTAGATTGAAGGGAATGTGTCTACCTCGGGTACATGCCTCTCAAAGCATAAAACCAGATCACAAGCCTATGTAAGAACTCTGCTTTAAAAACAAGTGTTAACATTTCATTAGCCAAAGCTGATGAAATATTCAAAGTCAATATCAATGGTACAGGGATATATATTCCACTTTCAGTGGGATACAGAAATGAATAAATATTTTCTAAGCAATAATTTAGACTATTTTAAGACAATAAAAGGTTAAAGAATGATAACATTTCAAGAATTCTAAGACCAAAATTCTTTCGGATTAAATGGATATTCTGGATTAGAGAAACTTTGCTCTCAGAAGACAGACTTGATAGAACCACTACGAAGCACATTAATTTGGCAAATGGAGAACAGAGAAACAGAGAGAAAGCAAGATAATAAATATGAGTAAATGAATGATTGAATATTGAATATGAGAGGTATCCACATTATCTTAAACTTTCCAGGCTCAGATAGCTCTCTGGGATTGGGAAGGAGGGAAAAATAAGTTGTTGTTGTTTTTTTCCAGATATATTTAAGGAAAGTTAGTATATACAAGTTAAAATATTAATCAGGCAGCTGTAAATTTAAAGCTGAAATCACAGAGATAGGTTTGGACTGAAATGGTGGATTGAAGTAAGGAATCAGCCATATAAGGATAAGAGTTGATGTTGTGAGATTAGTTGAAAGTCTTAAAAATGAGGCTCTAGGAAGAACAAGTCATAAAACAAAAGGAGACAGAAGGAAAGAAAGACAAATCCTCTTAATGGACTTGTAGCAGGCTGCCCAAAGACATTAACTCTGCATGTATTCAGTGCACCAGTGCCATAGTTTCCCATATTGCAACGGGATAAGCGAATCTGAATCTCCCCAGTTTCTGGGAAGAAAAATTGACATTGAACCTCTGCATGTTCAACTCTTTATTTTAGAGACAAGAGAAATAATTTCTAATCTTTCAAAGTCAGCTGAAACTTCAGTTCCTGGGGTAACCCTTCATTTCAGACCACTGCCGCCAGTCTAATTCAGGCATGTTAATAAGGCTCTTTTATTTTCTTTGTAGCAATAAGCATAGATTGGAATTAAAAATCTACAGTATGCATACAAATGCTTTACTATGATTGCCTCCTCCATTAAATTCTACAAAAGCAAGAAAAATGTCAGTTTATCTCACCATTTTGTCTCTGGCTTCTATGCAGAAGGGATGAAAAATACGTATTTGTTGAACAACTGTTCAACAGAATAAATTAATAAATTAGTTAGAACCTTGTCTATTTTCATGTGTGGCATAGCTCTGTGCATGATTCCTTCGGTCCTGTATTGACTACTTGACAAAAAATGTATATAAAGGAAGAGCAAGGATCCAGTGACGTAAATCCTTTCTTTACTTCTGAGGTTTTACTGGACATTTGCAATAATCATGAACATATGTACATAAAATTCCTCTTTCTACAGGGTGCGGACACAAGGATATAAATGCACAAATATAAAAAAGAGGAGACTCGAGTCTAGGTAAAAATGTAAACTAACAATAAATTGAATTCAGTAGTCCTTGTCTTCTCTTTCACTTTCTCCACATTCAAAGACTGAAGCTATCACACATAAGGGCATTTTACCTTATGTCTTTAATTGTAGAACAGACGGTGTTCAAAATAAACGAGCATCTCTGTGAAGTGGGCTTTAAGTTCCAGGAAGGTTTCCTAGGGATGAGATCTTAAATATGATTTTCTCTGAAAGAGGGGAAGGTATTGTGGATACATTTGAATTAATTCCTTATTTTGTGGATAGCAATTCTGAAAAGAAAGGAGACTGCTTTTAGAATTTTGGAAATATTATTCATTTTTTCCTTTGTATTTGCAGGGGAACTGTTGTTAATTGCTGTAGTAAGCTCCAATCATCAAAGGTTTACAAAATTAAATGTGAAGATTAGGCGTTTACCAATTCCCAGGCTTAGATATAATCCAGGATGTACATAACACTCTACCAGATGTTCTGAGAAGTCTTTGGAAACTTGGGGATTATCACCATAATATTGATTTGGTAAAACTCATTTGGCTAGATATGTCACAATAAATAGGTTTGTTCCGTATTTTTTGACAATCAAATTTAGAAAAACTCATTTAAGCTCACACTTCACGTCTTTTAAGGCATTTTGCATTCTGTCCTTTTTGCTAAGATCAGATGATTCAGGGTAGTATATTTCTGACTTCAATTTTGGATAAAAATTATAATTTTCACAAACATTATTTTATTTAAGATTATATATAAATTAAATTTAAAGATAATACAGTGTTCAAAGTTCTATAACAAAGTTGATCGGAAGACATATACACTTTTATAAATATCTAAGTAAGATTAGGCCTGGATGGGCAGACTTTTTGTAGGAACACTCTGGGTTTCTACAAATTCTAACATAATGTGACAATTGTGTAATGACAGATGCAAGAGCTATGTAAACAAAATATTTGAAATAGGATAATCAATTTTTGTATTTTGTTGTTGTGATATTAATGATGATTAACTGGATATTTTCTTAGATACTGATGAAGATAGTGAAACTAAATCATGCTTTGCAATTTTATTTTCTAAAAAGGAATTATATAAAACTGTGGGCAATAGCCTGGAGAGTTTGCTTGTAGGAGCCATTTTGTAAAGTATTGGATCAAATTTTACATCCTTTTAATACTGAAATTTCTCAATGCTTGGTTACCAATGGTAGCAAGAAATTGCAAAAGAACCAGAGACATGTTTCTTGACCAAGTATTCAGACTCTTTCCCAATCACAGATATCTATGCTTGACCGAATGGGTCACATCATTACTAGAAGTGAATGTCACAATATAGGCCTTCTAGTAATCCTGCTGTTTTATATTGTTTTGTTACCTTGTTTTGCCTACTTATTTGTATCTAGCTTACCTATTTATTTATGTAAATGATTTGAGGTGATGCAAACTTCAATCAAAGCAACTTTATCAAATAAGAAGTGTAACAGAGAGAACAGGCAACTCAGTTAAATACTTATTTTGAGCTTTATGGTATACAAGTTAAGATGAAAACAAATAGTTTTATGTAACATAAGAAAGTTTATCAGCTATTCATGAAACCGTTATTTTCCAGAGATGCTAAAGAAAATAGTCTGATGTAAATCTCTATATTTTAGAAATTTTAATATGATACTTTTAATAATGCAGTTTTATAAGTTTCAATTATTTAAATAGTCTCATCATGTGAAATTCACTGAAACCAGTTTTAAAATTTATTGTAGATTTATCTACGCACATTTGCAATGCCTTTTTTACTGTAAGTCAGTCAAAGAGAAAATATGAACTTTTTAAAAATTCTGTCTTCAGACTACAAATTGTGTTGGGAATATTAGGTGTGTATATACAGCCTAGAGTTACAGAGTTGAAGAACATGATAAAATGACTGAAAGTGCTCATTTTTATATTATCGTAGCTGTTGGAAACTCTTCACAAAGTACTTATGACTGCTTCCTTGTCGATATGGTAAATTATTGCTTATGTAGTATTATATACAAAAAGTAAATTATATTCTTTAAGTACCAGGAGATGTTTATTAGCAGAAGGTGAAACATGATTGAAATTTAATTCAAAACTTTCTAAGAAGTTATGAAGAAAGGTCAATTTAGAATTGTTGACAGCAGGACCCAGCAACTTCTTAAAATTTCAAGTAAATTATTTTTAGGGCCTTAATATATCTGGCATACTTATCACTTTAGTTTCCTTAGGTACTTACATAATTTGCAGTATTGTGTATAAAATTTTTAGTTGTTTTATATATAAATTAACACACTTTACATGTAGAACAGTTTTAGATTTAAAAAAAATCACAGGTACTAAAGAAAAGTTCCTATATAAAAATATGAGAGCTTCTTCGATTTTCTCAAACTTCATTTTAAGTAATCACTGTGAGTATTCCTGAAGGTGAAACACACAAAAATATTAATGGTCAGATCTACACACTCATTTATAAGCACATATAATTTTGCTCACTCTTTGATTTCTTCTTAACTGAGCACATGAAGAATTTATGGATTTATTTTTTGTTGTAAAGACTATATTTTGGACTTACTCATCATTTATATTATTTTTTATTTATTTCCTATTTCTTTAATTTTAAATTTTGACAGAATTGTTTCTTCCTTTTTACTATCTTGGGTAATGCAGTAGCCTTTTTACTAATTTCTTAAAGTTAATATTAAGATTTTTTTCATTAAGTTATGTGTCTATTGAATACTTAAGTTATTTTGGGGATTTTAAAAATTCTTTACAGCTTTTGCTGAGATCCATAGATTTTGATTTTAAATGTTCTAATTCCAATGTTTTTTTCTGATACTTGACAATTTCCTCTTTATTCATAGGTTTTTTGATCCATGGGTTAATTACTATATATTCTAAATTTTAATATAGAATAATTTCTTCAGTTTCATTATTTATTTTATACTCTACTGAACAATATTTAGAAATTGTGGCCTATACCATTTATATACGTAAAATGTATTAGAATTTTGTCTGTGATCAAGCAGGTGACCATTTTATTTAATATTCTCAAGACATTTAAAAAGTGTTTCTTTTCTCTATTTTAAATATGTATGCATTTGAATTTATTAGATAGAGTTGTTTACATAATTTATTTGCTTTCATCTCTATAGCTCTAGTTGTGAGCCAAATATATGAGAATCTCTGTATAACTGTGTACTCCTCACATTTCTATTTCTTTTTTTGAAAGAAAGTTATTTTTTCAAAATAACTCTATTGAGGTATAATTTACAGGCAATAAAATGCACACGTGTTAAGTGTTAGTTTGTTGATAATTGGCAAATGAATAACCCACATTACCACTTTCACTGCCAAGATAAAGAGTATGTCCATTAGTTACTATACCTTCCTTGAGAATTGTGACTTTATTTTTTAATTTGGCTAACTTTTTCTTGTGAAATGAACACAGATACAGAGAGTCACTTAACAAAAATGTATAGCTTAATGAATTATTATAAGGTGAGCCCTTGTGAAATTACAACCAAAAAAGAAATAGAACATTGCTGACCATCCCACAATGATCTTGCATCCCTCATAAGTAATCACAATCCTGAATTATATAGAAACTACTTCCTTATATTAAAAACATTATGCAAGTGTGCATGGTAGTTTAGGCTTGTCCACTGGGAAGTAAACAAAAAAGATTTGTCTGTCATCTTTTCATTGAATATATCTGCATCCATCCCATTAATTTTCTTAAAATTTATCTGTTGCATTAACCTTTTGACCTGGAGAGTTTTCTGTAGGCCAGATGTTGCGGACTGCAAATTCACAGTATGGTTATAGCTCTGACCTCTGTGTTTCCTGAAATCAGCAGCTAAATTTATATCATTGGTCTAAATTCAGTCACTCTGTCAAGATATTGGGAAATGCTTTTCATGAGAAAAATATTTCTAATTATCCTCATGCTTTGTAATATCAGAAAACTATCGAAGCTCAGTGCCTAGATATACTAATTCATTAGGGTTTTCAATATAGTTATACTATAATTGAACTATTTCTTTTTCAATCATTAGTTGAAATTCATTAATACATAGTCACAACTGCTATACTACATGGTTACAGAGTGACATAAGAAATGCAGACTAAATACTTTATTGATTTTATTTACTAACTTTTAAGATACTAGCTGGTTCCCTATTAATATCCAAATATAGATTTTAAAAAATCATTGTGACACAGCACAGTTAAGCATATTAGATTGGTTTCAATCCATTGTAACCATTATTGTTTGATCAGTGGAGGCTGTTCAACATAGGAGTTCAGATATATTTACTCATTCTTGCTTTACTCCTAGTTGTTCTTGATTTCTTATTGTTTTAAATAATTATAATTCTTACTGAAGTTCTATAATGTTCTGTGAACTCTGTGAGTTTGCCTCACTCTTACTTATGTCATTCTTTCATGTCTTCTATTATTTTATTAACATTTGTTAGCCTGTGATGAAATAACAGGTAATGGTACCTACATGCTTTGTACATTATCTCTGGTGTATTCTCAATGTCTGTAGGAATGCTCTTCCATTTCTTTTTTTAGGATCTTCGTGTTTGTTTGCTGTACTTCATGTACACTGAAGTTGCCCAACACTTTTGCATCTTGTTGCCCAGAAGCATCTAGAGTGTGCTAGGTCTTGTCAGCTCTCTGAGACAGGAGAGACAGATTCTAGTATTTTGAGCAGTCCTCTTGAAAGGTCAGAACACAGCGATGATAATCCTGTCTTTTTTAACCTGCCTCCCCAGGAAGAATCCAGGAACTAGGGGTTTCTTCGCAGTCATGTGGCATATGCTGGGAAGAAAGACTATTGTGAGAGAGTGCCATAGATTTTCCTACCAAACTGGATGTGGCTGATTTAACACTTGCTTTGGTTTAAAAGTCTCCTAAATCTTTTCTGGATTTTCACAAAGCATATCAGTCCATGTATTGCTGTGAAATCAATATCTCCAAGGGAGGATGTCAGGTCTAGGGTTTTCTACTCTGCCAACTTGCTGACATCCAAAACTTTCAAAAGTTCTTTTAGGTATAAGCAGTTTATTTTGCTGCCTTATTTTGTTAAAACTAATTTTCAATCCTGAAGAAGATTCATATATGTATATATGGAGTGCAGTGGTGCAATCTTGGCTCACTGCAACCTCCACCTCCTGGGTTCAAGTGATTCTCATGCCTCAGCCTCCTGAGTAGCTGGGACTACAGCCAAACACTACCACACCTAGCTATTTTTTTTTTTTTTTTTAGGAGAGACAAGGTCATGTTGACCAGGATGGTCTCGAACACCTGACCTGAAGCGATCCACCTGCCTCGGCCTCCCAAAGTGCTAGAATTACAGGTGTGTGCAACTGCGCCTGGCCTGATTTCATGGTTTTCTAAGAGAAGGAGCTTTTATTATTTTAATTCCATAGTGGCAAAAGATAACATTATCAAATTAATGCAAAGGGGTCTATTAGGGGAAAAATGCCCTGCAGATAAAAAATAAAAAGTTAATTAATACATTTAACATCCAAAGAAGACTTGCAAATTCATCTGAAAGGCATACTACTCAATATTAAGAGGTTGAGTAAAGAACAGAAATAAGGAATATATAGCAATGTAAATGTCGATGGCCAATGTTGAAAAGATACTGAACTTTCCTAGAAGTTAGGAAAACATAAATTGAAGGAACAGTTATAATCCCTTCTTGAAAGGATTGCTGTGTTTGAAATGAAATAGTTTAGATTTGTTCTCTCAGTGTAGACTGTGTTTCATTTACGCAACCACTACATGATGTTAAAGTAAATAACGATTTTGTTTTCCTCATGATAAAGTCCCTTGTTATTTGCTAATTCAGAGTTAGTACAACTGCTTCATTGGTGCCATTCAATATTAAAACACCTTGTATATGTATACTCAATTAACTTTATTATTTGTTTATAGATTTATTTTCATGTAATTATTTGTAGATTTATTTTCATGTTGTGAAAAATGTAAAAGTAAATGAACAATAGAGCATGATTTTGGATGAGTTGCTCAAGTCTTTAGTTTCAATTACATATTCGATTTGTCAGTACTGGGTCTCAGAGTCACCACCAGTTTCAAAGGAATCCAAGATCAGTGTTTTCAACTAGACATAATGTTGTCTCTCAAAATACTAGAGTATTATTAAGATTACAGGATGCAATGTATATTTATTTGTTAAAAAGCAATATTTGCCTCCTTATGTTATTTTAAGGTTACACAATTTAGCTGCATACTTCTCAAAAGTGCTGGATCTTACACTGTACTTTTTAAGCTAAGCAATAACCACTTAATTTTCTGTGCCCAAATTTCAGACAAGGTAACTGTAGACATTTTTATATGTAGTACAGATATTATCAGTGAAATAAATTATAGAGCATAATATAAGGAAGAAGATAATCCACTCTTGATACTTGAGAAGAGAGGATACATTAGCATTGGTGGATAATTTCCTGGATGAATGAGAAAAGTTTTGTAAAATATAGCTTTAGATAAGTAGAGATATATTTTGCTTTTGTGTGTAAGTTTCTCTTGCATAAATATTGCATATTTGAAAAGTCATTAATATTATATACAGGAAGTTATTGGTATTTTTAATGATTTCAATCATGGTAAAATGTGAACTAATTATTCTAGCTTAGAATAATATTATTATTAATAATAATTACTAGGTAGAGGTGAAACAGCTGCAGTTGACATAATACCTACTGGAGAAAATAATGCAAAAGAAAATATGAGGATGAAGATGTTTCTGTAATTTAGCTGGGCTCAGCAATAGGCTAAATTGTATCCAATATATTCTATCAGAATGGCTAAGAAACAGGTTCAAACAGAGACAGGCTGAAAAGTACTATTTTTCACTATGTCTTCATTTACTTGTCCTCTTAAAAAGTTTTGCACATTTGGTATAGACTTTTAGAGTGTTGACCGAAATGCAAAGTGGGTCATTTTGGTTTTGGTGTGCACCCATTTTCCATTTTCACTCCATTTTACCCACAGGAATTCAGACAGGAAGTTGAGAAGATGAAAAGTGTGTCATCTTTATAAGAATATTGATCAGGACTCATTTCTCCATCTTAGCATTGCCAAACTTGGATAAAAGTGTACTCTATGATATCAACTCTTGAGGGCTTAACAAACAGAAACAAGTTCTGTATTAATCCATGTTCACACTGCTGGTAAAGACATACCTGAGACTGGGAAGAAAATGAGGTTTAATTAGATTTACTGTTCCACATCCTGGGGAGGCCTCAGAATCATGACAAAAGGAGAAAGGCACTTTTTACATGGTGGGAGCAAGAAAAAATGAGGAGGAAGCAAAAGCAGAAACCCCTGATAAACCCATCAGATCTCGTGAGACTTACTCATTATCACGAGAACAGCACTGGGAAACACTGGTCTCCATAATTCCGTCACCTACCCCTGGGTCCCTCCCACAACACGTGGGAATTCTGGATGATACAATTCAAGTTGAGATTTGGGTGAGAACACAGCCAAACCATATCATTCTGCTCCTGGTCCCTCCAAATCTCATGTTCTCACATTTCAAAGCCTTCCATGCTTTTCCAACCATCCCCCAAAGTCCTATCTCATTTCAGCATTAACTCAAAAGTCCACAGTCCAAATTGTCATCCAAGACAAGGCAAGTTCTATCCACCTCTGAGACTTTAAAATCAAAAGCAGTTTAGTTACTTCCTAGGTACAGTGGGGATACAGACATTGGTTAAATACAGTCATTCCAAGTGGGAAAAATTGGCCAAAACAGGCTACAGTTTCCATGCAAAATCTAGTGAGGCAGTTAAATCTTAAAGCTCCAAAATGATCTCCTTTGACTCCATGTGTCACATCCATGTCATGTTAATATAAGAGGTGAGTGCCCATGGTCTTCGGCAGCTCCACTCCTGTGACTTTACAGGGTATAGCCTTTTTCCTGGCTGTTTTCACGGGCTGATGCCGAGTGTCTGCGACTTTTTCAGGTGCATGGTGCAAGCTGTTGGTGTATTTACCATTCTGAGGTCTGGAGAACAGTGGGGCCTTCACACAGCTCCATTAAACAGTGTCCCATTAGGGACTCTGTGTGGGGGCTCCAACCCCATACTATGCTTCTGCACTGCTCTAGCAGAGGTTCTCCATGAGGGACCCACCCCTGCAGCAAACTTGCCTGGACATTCAGGCATTTCCATACAGCTTCTGACATGTAGACAGAGGTTCCCAAAACTCAATTCTTGATTGCTACATACCCACAGGCTCAACACCATGTGGAAGCTGCCAAGGCTTGAGGCTTCTAGTCTCTGAAGCCACAACCCAAGCTGTACATTGGCCCCTTTCAGCCATGGCTAGAGCGGCTGGGACACAGGGCGCTGAGTCCCTAGGCTGCACATAGCATAGCAACACTGGGCTTGGCCCACAAAACCACTTTTTCCTCCTGGGCCTGTGATGGGAGGGGCTGCCGTGAATGTCTGACGTGACCTGGAGACATTTTCCCCATTGTCTTGGGGATTAACATTAGGTTTCTTGCTACTTGTGCAAATTTGTGCAGCCAGCTTGAATTTCTCCCCAGAAAATGGATTTTTCTTGTCTACTGAATTGTCAGGCTGCAAATTTTCCAAACTTTTATGCTCTGCTTCCCATTTAAAATGAAATGCTTTTAACAGCACCCACGTCACATTTTCAATGCTTTGCTGCTTGGAATTTTCTTCTGCCAGATATCCTAAATAATCTCTCTCAAGTTCAAAGTCCTACAAATCTCTAGGGCAGGGGCCAAACGCCACCAGTCTCTTTGCTAAAACATAACAAGGGTCACCTTTGCTCTAGTTCCCAACAAATATCTCATCTCCATCTGAGACCACCTCAGCCTAGACATTATTGTTCATATCACTATCAGCATCTTTATCAAAGCCATTCAACAAATCTCTTGGAGGTTCCCAACTTTCCCACATTTTTTATTCTTCTTCTGAGCCCTCCAAACTGTTACAACCTCTGCCTGTTATCCAGTTCCAAAAGTCGTTTCCACATTTTTGGGTATCTTTTCAACAATTCACCCACTCTACTGGTACCAAATTACTGTAGTAGCCCATTTTCATGCTGCTGGTAAAGACATGACTGAGACTGGGAAGAAAAAGAGAGTTAATTAGACTTGCAATTCCACATGGTTGGGGAGGTCTCAGAATCATGGCAGAAGGAGAAAGGCACTTCTTACATGGTGGCAGCAAGAGAACATGAAGAAGAAGTAAAAGCAGAAACCCCTGATAAACCCATCAGATCTCATGTGACTTATTCGCTATCACAAGAATAGCAGGGGAAAGACCAGCCCCCATGATTCAATTACATCTGCCTGAGTCCCTCCCACAACACATGGGAATTCTGAGTGATACAATTCAAGGTGAAATTTGGGTTCGGACACAGCCAAACCATAACAAGTTCTTAATGCATTAAAAGAAGAGTGGCTATTTACACCGTTTCAAGTTATATGTTATTTACACACCACAGGTATTGAATTACATACACAACAAGTTACAACACATTGTAGACAGTGTCTTTCTTTTGAGCACAGAGAAACAACAAAGATCTCTTTTTCCACATTTCCACCTGCAAAACAATGGGTAAAAAAAGCTTTTGTGTTATTTTATTATAATCTATGACTCTAGTATAGCTATGGTTATATTTATTATTTTTTTCCTTTTTACTCTTGTTTAAAGGCCAATAGTTAGCAGATTTTATTTGAGCTAAGACTTTAGTAATAAAATGTCTTTGGCTGATACCCCTTTTGACATTTATTACCTGCCAAATCAAACTGAAGTTTTATTAAAGCTTTCATACTCACTGCTTTTGTTTTATTCAATTGCTCCATTTTTATAATTTTGATATTTACAAAAGACTCCTATTCAGTAGCATTTCTTGATCCATATCTAAACTGTCCAATTTCAGTTTTAAAATTTTGATTTTATGTATTTTATGGTCTAGGTGCAGGTGACAAATCATAAGAAGTTGTGCCAACCCCACTAGGATTTTCAATTTTATGTAATTTTGATATACTGGAGTTACTTTTTGTTATTCTGAAAATGCCCAGCCATTGAGCTTCCCATGGATTTTGTCAAGGAACAATAGCCCCTCTACAGTTTCCTGGTCATGCAACCATGGGAAAATTACTCTCACACAGGAGAAATATGCTATTATTGTTTGTACTTTTGACTTGGTTCCTGCAGAAATAATTGGCATCTCTCTCTTCCTCATCCCTTGAATTATGGTTGCACAATTGCAGTTGAATGCCAGAAATTCAAAACTAGATGTCCTACTAACGTAGTACAGCCTTCTCCTAAAACTAAATTGAAACTCGTTTTATTAAGCAGTCATAAGTCTATTTTTAATCCCGTGTCTTTCTATTTCTAGTAAAGGATACAATGTTTCTGAGTAAAAATATCTGTGCTAACCATGACTTCTTCCTTTACAGAGTTTCACATCATCTCTGATTTTATCTTCCACCAACTTCATAACTCCGTCTTCTCACAACATGAGTTTTACCCAGTGAAAACCTACTACATATGATATCTGTATATGGGCACAGAGACAATTGTGAATCTTTAGTAAAACACAGCGGGTTTGAATATAAACTTTGTCATTTATTATTATTGTGATAAAAATAAATTTACTTTGATTATATAAGAAAAACCTGCCACATTTAAAAATTATTTATGTAACAAATATTTATTTAATAACCTAGGATGCACCAGACCTATGGTCTATTTGGAGAATTCAATAAATAATGATTGAACAAGATTACTGCCTTCATGAGCTTCACCGTTATTGGGTAGAAAAATGTTCAGTAATCTTATCAAATTATAAAGAATCCTTATTGTGTGAATTTTAAATATAGATGTAATGAACATATATGACATTTAGATTTGTCCTAATTTTGGAAGGGGTAGTTTAAGATCAGGATAACCAGATGGTGGTAGTTAACCAGTCATAACAGCACATAAAAAGGCTCAGAAGTGAGAAAATTCTTGGCATCTTTGATGGCTGAAAGGTCTTGTGCTTGGAACAAAGAGAAAGAGTGTGGTGCTCCTCTGTTAGAAGTGTTTTGTTTGTTTTTGTTTTCTGAGATGTTTGAGCTTTGCTGCGATGAGTTCAAATCCTCTTGGATGGTTTTCTTCTAAAGGTAGAATGTAGCCCATCACAACAAAGCAATTATTAATCTAAAAATATTGTACTTAAAATGTATGCAGGTAAACTGCACTGCTTTAGATTTTTAAATTATATTAAATAATTCAATGCAATTTATAAAGATTTCATTAAATTTATATTTATCTGAGTACCTAGCAATGTGTCAAGATTATTTTATAGTAACTAAATAAATTTTAAATTAGTGTGATTTGCTGCACATACACACATTTTAGAGAAATAAATTGTAAAAAATACTTATGGATATGTGATTTTTAAAATAACTAGTTCTGTGTGTTTATCTCTGTTAAACAATTGGGTAGTTCAGTACTAAATACAAAACTCAGATTATTTTAACCTGTTTTGTTGAAACCACCAGTATAAATGATCCATTAAATACAACTATTAAAAAAATGTTCAAATTGTTGCATGCTCACACTGGTATGTTTATTTAACAATGGCGTCTGGACTTGGTGGCTGACGCCTATAATCCCATAACTTTGGGAGGCTAAGGTAGGTGAGTCATTTGAGGTCAGGAGTTTGAGACCAGCCTGGCCAACATGGCAAAACTCCATCTCCACTAAAAATACAAAACTTAGCCGGGTGTGGTGGCGAGTTCCTGTAATCCCAACTACTCAGGAGACTGAGACAGGAGAATCACTTGAACCCGGGAGGCAGAGGTTGCAGTGAGCAGATATCGCACCACTGCACTCCAGGCTGGGTGACAGAGTGAGACTCCATCTAAAAAAAAAAAAAAAAAATGGAGTCATGATGATTAATTATTATGACTAATAGCTTTGGAAACCAAAATAAATTGTTCAGGAAGTTATCAGGTACTCTCTACTGTAAAAATTAAATTCAGACCAATGAAATTCTCACTCTTTCCCTTTGGTTTCTTCATTTTCCTAAATATAGTTGCTGGGATAATGACTCAGATACTGCTTTGTATTTGATATGATTATATATAATTAATGACTCATTTTAACATGTCTAAATCTATTGAATCTCAATATCATCTACATTTGCTTGCTAAAAATGTATAAACTATCCTGGACTATGTAAATTTTGGCTATAATTTCGTGATTTTTAATAAATCAGTCTTCTAATTCATATCAAAATTTTCAGATTTCTTTATTTACTTGTTAATATCATTGATACCTTAATTATGATTCAATTTTACAAAATTTATATAAAAAAATAGATAACTACAGCTATCAAAATTTTATTTCTAAACTTTTTTTTAGTATAATTTAGGAGCATATACATTCCTTTTAGATGTCAACTAGAAATCAAAGGTCAAGAAAGACATAATGGAATAACTTACAGGTATGTTCATCTCTGTGTATGTGCATGTGTATGTGTGTGTGTGTTCTGTATATATTTTCCAAGAGGCAAATATGTTTAATTAGTTAATGTAATTTAAATTTAATGTAAATTTTAAAAATGTAGTGATTTAATAATATGTTTATCTGAATGCATATGCTCATTTTAAAAAGTAAACTAGAAATATCCTATCTGTTAATAATATCTTTAGTTCTATTTATTGAAAGTTTGGTATTCTTTTATTCCTTTTTTTAGAAAAATATCTAACAAGATGAATAGAGAGTAAAGAGGAAATGATGTCTTTTCCCCTTTGCTCATGCAATTATCCAGGAGAATTCAATGCCCACAGATCTGTAGAGTGCTGAGCCATCCGTATTTTTGTCTTTCATGCCAGATCAATTACATAAGCCAGCATAACATAAGCTCCCAGGGAATTAGTCAAGTTCTTCAAAAGTTGCACGTTTCGCTATACAGAGTAGTGGATTAAGTTTGAAGCTGCTCTGGTCTTCATCCCGGATTTGTCATTCTTGTACTTTGTGTGATCCAGGTCAAATCACAATGTATGGCTACTTGAGCATTTACAGCTGTGGAGAGGAACTGCTCTTATAGATACTTTACACACTACATGAACATTTTCAGGTGAAGATAAATGAAGGTCAGCACATATCTTTGCAACATATTATTTAACAGGAGAGTAATAGTTCTGATATAAGTTATTTATATGAACTGTTTCTTTCCTATATTTAGACACAATTAAAAAGGAGAATCTTGTTTCCTAAGTATCAAATTCGAATCTACAAGTGATTTTTTATGAAACGTATTAACGTTATTAAAAAGATAATAGGCCTTGTGTATTTTTTGACAGTTGGATGGAAACCCCTATTGATTTTTTTTTTTTTTTTTTTGGCCTGGTAGTAACAGTTTAAGTATTGAAAATCATATTTTTCTTTTTTTCTTATTTTAAGAAAAGTTAGAATCGTATAATTTTCCCATGGTCTTCATAGGTGGTGAGTTATGAAGGGTAGAATTAAAACCCAACATATTCTACATTGTGCACTTAGCCCCAGAATGAATACTTTGGGTTGATTGAACTTGGACAGATTTTTTCCTTCCCCAGTGAAATCCACTCTTGCCCTATTCTGTAGTACGTAGTATGAAATTACAGAGAGCTTTACAAGATCTATCTGACACATAATTCAGTAATTTGTGCCCTTCACATTTCACTAATAACTTCATACTTGTAATCATAAATATACATTTTAAAGTAGCAAAACAACATTTTTCACAATTTTTTGTCTTCTCATATTAGGTGCCTGTTAATTTTCATCTTTATCATGGGACCTATTGGTTGCCAAAATTGCCTCATAATATCAAACTGAGGCTGTACGCTGGTATTAGACATTTTAATATTAAGTTAAAACAAGATAATAGTTAACTAAATAAGGTTAATTAGCAGTCTCCCTTCTATACCTATTTTATGTGCTTTCTGTTATTCCCATAACTTGCAGAATAAAATCCCATCTCTTCAGTGTCATATATTAATAACCTAGAGTCTTTCTTTCCATCTTTATATCTGCCACCTTCTACTTTATAGTACAATCTAACAAGCCTAAACTACATATGCTTTCTCAAATATTCTAACATGGTTTCTATTTGCTGATTCAGTTTGCCTCACTGGTGTATCTTTCTCTTTCTACTCGCTTTCTTCAGTTGGAAGACATCAGCTCCTCCAGGATGCTAACTTGGCCTCTTAGACGGAGACAAATGTCCTTCTATCCTCCTTCTTCACATCTCTTTCAACACTGTATTAAATTCATCTCTTTATATTTCTCTAATAGTGGGATATAGACTTTGTATGGGTTATATCCTCGTGATATAATCCTATACCTAGTACCTACCTAGTAAGTAACTCTAAATGGAAATGAGTTGATTGGTTGTGAGACTTTAGTCTAATGAATGCCTTTCAGCAAAAGGAATGAAACTAAATAGACTGTTACAAAATCATAATTAGCCAAAAAAAGTTCTGTTAAGTGAATTGTCTTGTAAAAATTGTTTTAACAACAACAACAAAAAATCTAAAATACATGTTATTAATGTGGATGTATGTGTGTGAATACATCATAAACATGGTAATGCCTTTTTGATGATTTATTATCAGTATTCTGTCACTTAATACATGCACATTCTGTAAATTTCTATTACATGTGAGCTTGAGTTGGTTGTTTTGTTCTTAATTTTCTCTGTCCAGCAACTTATAGATACCTAATAAGTGTCTCCTATATCAATCCTTCACTTAGCAACCTTGGCCAGAATAGGCTCACTATCATTAAGAAATATAAGAGGAATGAGAAGAAAAAGAGCATGCACTGTCCTTTTAAAGACTTAATAAAATGGCACATTTTACTGCTACTCATATTTCATTTGCTGGGATTTGGTAACCTCACCCTTCAAAGGATGTTTGAAAATGTTATATTTAAATGAGAAATAATTTTTAAGTCATGAATGAAGGCAGCTATAAGGAGATATAACTAGTAGCATTACAGTACACAGCAAATACCGACTGGTCAACATTGGTATCAATATGACTTATTGTGTCCCTATTCTATTGTAGCCTACAAATTACCACAATATTTGGGGCCACAAACAAAACAAATTCATTACCCCATAGTTTCTGTGGTCCAAGAGTCTAGCACAGATCAGCTGGGTTTTCAGCTTGGGATTTCAAAACTATAAAATCAAGGTGTCAGCCAGCTTCTAGTGCTCTCACCAGGAAGCTCAGCTAGGGAAGGATCCAACAACTAAGTTTCCTCAGATTGTTGGCCAAATTCATTTTCTGGCTGCCAGAGGACTGAGTTCCCATTGTTTTGCTAGTTGTTGCCCTGGGAATGTTCTCAGTTTCTAGAAGTTACTCTTGGGTCATTGCCAAATGGCCCTCTTCATAACATAGCAGGTTTCTTCTTCACGGTCAGCAAGAGGTCATCTACTGCTGCTTCTTAGATCTTTTAAGAGCTCATACAATTAAGTTAGGCCTACTCAGAATAATCTCTCTTTTGGATAAGTCTAAACCAAATGATTCAGGACATAAACTAGTGACACACCCAAAATTACTTTCCCATTTAAGGTAACATAATCACAAGAGTGATGTCCCATCATACTCACAGGTCAGCCTGCTCCCAAGGGAAGACTGTTACAAGGCATACACACCATGGGATGGGAACCTTGGCAACTGTGTTAGAATCCTGCCTACTCCACTTCTCTTAAAGTTTTCCCATTGGTATGCAACATACAAGAGATGAAGCCAAAGGTTTCCAATATAGAGGAAAATCTTACTTATTTTTGATAAATGTTTATGAAACGATGCCTTTGTGATGGTCATTTTTTAATTTAACATTTTTGCATGCATTCCATTATTTATGTATGTGCTAGTCTCAAAAAACACACTCCTTTTCAAGTCCTTTAAATGGCTCTGAAGCTGATAATCATGTGGAATGTCCTCCTCTTTTCACGTGATGAAGCATTTCAAAAAGAATAACAGATTAGATACATTAAAATATTTAATTGTGCATGTATGTTTTCTAACTCTAAAGCAATGGCTACAGTTTAATGTATTTTTTTATTTCAATTGAATATATATAAAGTGTTGATGTCTCATTTCAAACACCAAAAGGAAACACAGTGAATATTTGAAAGTTTCAAATTCTAATATTTGTTAATTCTAAAAATAGTTCCATCTTTATCTCTTTCTCCAGACATTGAAGAGATGTGATAGTGATAAGATATAAAATACAAGTTATTATTAAAGTGTTCACCTATATGAACACCCTTATGGATATGGATTTCATTTTAATAAAATAAATAAATAAAGCATTCACCTAGGTAAAAGAACCACACTGAAATTTAAATAATAATAATTTTAGCTCAAATATAGAAAACAGTACAAACACAAAGGAAACCCTCTATTTTACAGTTCAGAAAGAACAATGATGTCTGCCTGTAGCTTGGATCACTATGTTATACTGTATAATGCCTGTTACAATAGGTAGCTAGTGAGACATAAATGGGGCAGGCGAGGCCCCCCGCCAACAACAACCAGAAATGTCATGTGACCCTCAGGTGGTGGTCAGGTAGTTTGTTAACTGTCTCTCTAAAATAATAATAGGTTGCAGCCACCGCTAGGGAAAGGCAGTCTCCCAACAGATAGGAAAAACCTGAATCTGGTGATCAGCAGCCTCCCAATAAGATCCTAAGAGTTGGGCAAGTGGGCTCACATATGCACACTAAGAGGCAAAATATCAGAGTTTAAGTGCTATTCAACCTCCTAGGGACATTTGGATGGTAAGGGAAGAATACCTCAAGTGAGCATAGGTAAACTCCAGTAAACACACTGTGCATGCTCATCTCCCAAGTGCTAGCGGGCCACTGCATGTATGGACAGCCTACCCCAAGAAAGAATCAAGGGGGAAGGGATGCAAAACCCCAGACGTATGCCAACGTATAAAACCCCAAGTCAAAAGGTCAAAGTTTGCACTTGGCCTTCAAGTCACCCACTTGGTCCTCTTCCAAGTATGCTTTCCTTCCTTTTGTTCATGCACTAAAGCTTTTTAACAAACTTTCACTCCTGCTCTAAAACTTGCCTCAGTCTCCCTTTATGCTTTATTCTCCTCAGTTGAATTCTTTCTTCTGAGGAGGCCAGAATTGAGATTGCTGCAGACAGACCTGTATGGATCTGCGGCCGGTAACATATTTTGATGCCGTGTTACTCAGATAACTCCCACCATTAACACGTCCAAGGAAGATGCATTAATGCTCTCTAAGAGAAGTGAACTGGGTGATCACAAGGATATTTCCTGTGACTATATACAGAAGTGGCCCTGGCCACACTGATTTGTAATACAAACAGCCATTTTAGGTCAAATTGCAGTACAATGGTGCTAAATATGTTAAATTTAGCCAGTTAATATGACTTATGGACTAGATATTCTAAGCACACAGAATCCAATGCTGAGTTAATTCTGTCTAACCAACCTTTGTGGAAAACACTTAGACTGTCTAATCATGAGATCAGAAATATCAAATAAGCAGCATTTATTGAGCATTTGTTTTAAGCCAGGAATATATTAGTGCTTTTCATGCATTGTTTCATTAATCTACAAAATCCCATAAGGATTGTAGTGTTACTTTCCTCATTTTGTGGGTAAGGGTTGTAATGTAACAAAATGTCATTTAGTTAGCGTTAGAGTTGGTGTTTGAACTGTGTATCATCTCCTTTTCATAAGGAGATGACTTGACCTGCTAGAGTAAGCTCATTGGTGAGAAGCAACTAATAAGACGAAGTTCAGGTATAACGTTTAATTCCAGTGAACAGGAAAAATCCTGATGCATGTATTCCCTACTGGGATCAATTTTCTTTCAGTCAGATCCAGAAGAAAACTTAAGCATCACAGGAGTTTCATTACTTTTGCCATTTAGCACAAAGATTGAGGATCGCAACAGATTTTGCTTCATTTGGATCAGAATAGATCCGTAAACCTTGGAAAAAGTAACACCTCCAGAGCCTGTGTTTGGTCTGTTCTGAATTGCATATTCAATATTGGGTCTTATCTTTTGGAGTTTCTTTTGACTGTGTTGGAGTCACCTATCAACTTTCCTGCACCTTCCATCCATATTGGCCTTGTCTGAAACAGTATTCCAATTTATTGTGGAATAGTCAGTGTGGTGCTGTATTGTTTTGCTGCTGTTGTTGTTCAGATACTTGAGAAATCTAGCAAACCTCACAGAGTATATCTATATAAGGCTTTTATTTAAAGGTAAAACACACAGATCAGCAATAGAAGTAGAATTCAGGAAAGCATTCAGAAGTCTGAGATATAATCTTTACACATCTGAATTGTGCTGAAGCTCTGGTTGAACTTCCAAGTCTGTGTCAGGAATCTTGGCTTCAGCAGACATCTTGGAATAGTTCTCAGGAGTTAAGTGGTCAAGCCAGGCTTGTCACATCATTTGAGTCCGTTGGAAAACAGTAAAGAAACTAGCCCTTGTGGGGCAGGATTGCCAGGAGAATTTCTGAGGTGAAACGGCACACTGTAAATTCTTCTGCCTTTATCTTGGGTAAAAGTCACAGAAACAGGCATCTAGGTATCTCCAGAGATAGAGAGAGCTTCAGCTCCACCACTTCAGCCGTAAATCAACTATTCTAAGGCACTCAGACCTATATTCTGGAGCTATTTTATACATACCATTAGTAAAGTTGTCCTGCATTGGAGAAGTTGTTTAGATTCAATAACCTGTACTTTGTTTTTATTATTTTTCAATTTATGTTTTTATTTTTAAAGTTCTTGTAGAGAAAGGGTTTTGCTAGGTTGTCCAGACTTGTCTCCTGGCCTCAAGTGATACTACTGCCTCAGTCTCCCAAAGCACTAGAATTACAGGTTTCAGCCACTGGGCTCAGCCTGCTTCATTTTAAATACGCATGAGAATTGTACGTCTGAGCCTAGAAAAACCTTGGATCACCTAGTTAACAGTGACATATAAACATGTGAACAGTTCTTGTGAATCTAATGGGCCAAATTGCTATTGGCTTACTATATTTTATATATGGATCACATATGTACACTCTACTGCCATTCTAAAATGCCACCTGTAAGCTCAAGGTTTTATTGGCCAATTAGCTGATTATCCAATCCTAGTTAAGCATAAGAGACAGAAATACTGTATTTAAAGACATGTCGGCAGAAACATTTGGCTAAAATTCTGAATATCCCTTTTCACTTTCCAAGAATTTCAGAATTAAGTCTAATTCTTTAATGTGCCATAAACTTCTTGTTTTGTGTATATTGTCCTTCCATTATAAACTTTAAACCTAACATTAGTGAAATTGCTTTGTGTTCCTGTTGGCCAAAAGCCAGTACAACTCTAAAACTCAACAGGAAATATTCAAAAACAGTCTAAATTATTACTTTTTCTCATAATGCGAGGTTAATACTACCTGATACAATGAATAATATCATTGCTAATTGAATAAGATTAAATTTTAGATCAGTCTTCACAAGATATTAATAAGCTGACATTTAAAACAGGGTTCAAAAACATCAAAGAAGGCAGCTACGAATGTGGAAAGAGGAAGAACTAGAATAAACTCTGTGATGTCTGATTTGCTTTGAATGGATCATTTACAAACTTGTAGGCTTTAAATATAATTGGTAGATGTCACTAGTTATATCTGCTAAGAGCATATGGAAACAAAGGAACTGTGATATGATGAGCATACTTAGTTAACACATCTTTGTATGTCGCATTCTCCAGGGCTCCTTGGAGAAAGGGTTGACATGAAATATGTACACAAATATAAATTTATTTTATAAAGAAAGAAATAAAGGATTGCAGAGGTTATGTCACTTACACAAAGTCACAGGCATAAGTAAGCGTCAAGGAGAGCATGGGTTTCTTATTAAAATAGCAGATAGTGGGCCCAGGTCCAGTGTCTAGGTTAAGGTCCCCATATTCTTCACTTGCCAGTTTTGACACCTTGCTCAATTTTCAACCACCAGTCCTCGATTTCCCTAGAAGTAAATCTGTCTAAAAATAATGATATCTGTCCTTAAGTAGAGTTGTTGTCAGGAGCTAAATGAGATATAATAATATCTCAAGTACTAAAAATATACAACACTATAATCACTACATACCTGTTGACATTTTGTCACTATAACATTTCTTATTATGATGACTGTTTTATTATATGAAACCATGTTTATCTGACTTAACAGTATATATATTGAAAAAAAAAACAGAAAAACCCAGAATTGAAGCAGGCACGTCACCAATAAGGATTAGCAAATGAATTTAAATATCTTGTGTTATTTTAGTGAGAAAATAAACAGAACTGAACTAAATAGTATGGAGTTTAAGGATTGAAGAGGAGCGGGAAGACTGGTTTGACAGACAAGTTGGGACCAGAGTATACTGACCTGTGAGAATGAACTATACATGACTATTGCAAGAGCATTTTTAGATAGTTTAGCTTCTTATCAATGTGCAAGATATTTTGTTGTGGGGAGGGAAAGGAACTGTCTTTATGCCATATATGGATAAAAATAGTCACTGAATAATTAATAATACTTAAATGGAATTGGAAAAACTCAAAGAAGGCATCATAAATTCAAAATCATTAGAAGTGAATTCAAATACAAAATAGGAACATGTCAGAACTGTAGAATATATAAGTGTTGTAATTTAACTTTATATAGTAACTTAAATTAATCTAATAAATGATTTCATGTGGAGGCCCTGTAGGGTGTGACTGTAATTGATATGTGCCTAATGTGCATGATTAGAAATCCTTTGTTTCATATAAATAATTGATGTGCTAAAATTATTGTATGTTTCTCCTACTAGGTATTTTTAATTGTCTCCTTTGGAATCTTTATGCTGTTAAATTACCTAGTCATTTTTTCCCTAGAAAAATGGAAGAAAAAATTTACAAAGACAAGACAAGAGATCAAAAATTACTGTAACTATTTAAATATAGTTTCATTTTATAAAGCCAGTAATGACAACATAATATTCATTTATATTTTGTAACTCATTGTTTTTCCTTTCCATTTTCTGCTAGTACACTGCCAAGTAGCAAAACATTATGACAGGAGAAAAGGGAGAGCAATTAAAGGTTCCGAATAATGAGGAGAATGGACAATCACTCCTAGATAATTGAGAGTGAACTCCTTATCACTGTTAAAGTAAGGCAACATCATTATCCCTGTACTCCTGCAAAAATATGCATGGGTCAGTTAGAGGTATTTCTACTCTTACTTATTAAAGCATGGACCACTGATCTCTGGAAGAGAATAGCTAAATTTGGGGGTTTAATGAAGGTTTAAATGAAATAAATTAAGGAATGAAACTTACCAAACCTTGCATGTGAAACTTCATTTGACCTAGAAGCACTACTTGTAATTCTGCAAAGTCAACAAAAAGCATGTAAATGGGAAGGAGTGTGTTACTAAACATAATTTGGTCCTTTTTTCTGGAAAATCCTGTTCTCCTATTTTAAACTTCTCTTTATAGTAAATGCAAAAGTCAAAAGTTTTGCTGGTTAAAAGATACAGTGGTGGCCACATCCCTCCAAAAAACCAGCGTAAAGTTTAGGATAAAAAAAACCTAACACAATGAGATAGAGCTGCTCTAATAAAAATAGTGCCTATTTCTCAAAAAAAAAAAAATATATATATATACACACACACACACACACACACACACACACACACAACTTCTTTCATTCTAAATAGAAATCGAATAATACAGCCATTCCTAAGTGTTATCATGGTTTCTTAAGAATGGGAAACTCTGTCCAGGAGCTGTGGTCCATGCCTGTAATCTCAGTACTTTTGGAGGCTGAGGACAGGCAGATCACAAGGTAAGGAGATCAAGACCATCCTGGCTAACATGGTGAAACCCCGTCTCTACTCAAAATATAAAAAAAATAATAATAATAACTGGGTGTGGTGGCGAGTGCCTGCAGTCCCAGCTACTCGGGAGGCTGAGGTATGACAATGGCGTGAACCTGGGAGGCAGAGCTTGTAGTGAGCCGAGATCGCGCCACTGCACTCCAGCCTGGGCGACTGAGCAAGACTCCGTCTCAAAAAAAAAAAAAAAAAGAATGGGAAATTCTATGATGCCCCATGTCCCAGTCTCTTATTTTCACTCTGTTGCAGTCATCAGGAAAATAAGGTTAACCAAATACTGTAGTTCCAAATATAATGCACTGTAAATGCAAACACAATGAAACAAACATCTGATTTTCTAGAAATTTTCAACAGGTCTTAGAGCTACGCATAAAGTGATTTGATTTTGAATCACTATTTTCATCCGTGGTAATGTTTGTGTGTGTACTTACAGCTAGAGTGTTATAACATCTATTACATTCTAAGTCTCTTCAGGTATTCTTTGTTCTACTTTCAAGTATTTTTTTGTTATGTTTAGTAGGAAAAATCACATGAACTGTGGACATACTTTGAAAGAAGCCATTAGAAATCCGGGGGTTAGGGGGGCGGTTTGGCTAACTCTAGCTAAGATATTGAACAAAACAATACCTATACTTTTTAAGTAATGTTGAGAAATTCAATCTTGGAAGAATCAGTTTTGGTAATCTTGGTAGAAAGTAGATAAATTTTTACTTGTATGATCAAACTAAATTTTTTATAGTTATCTTATGTCATGTCCTGAGATCCAACTGTTTTTGAAAAATTCAGTGCAGTCCATAAAGCCCATTCCATCTATTCCACTGTGCTCCTTCCTACATGACCCAAATACAGGACTAGGTTTGGGTATATCAACAAAATGAATAACGGGACAGTAATCTCAGTGCTTTGGGAGGCTGATGTAGGACGGTTGCTTGAGGCCAGGAATTTAAGTTGAATATGAAACAAAGTGAGATCCATCCCTACAAAAAATAAAACAAAAACATATTAGCTGGAAGGCTGAGGTGGGAGGAGCACTGAGCACAGGAGTCTGAGTCTGTAGTGAGATAAGATTATATCACCACACTCTGGTCTGAGTGACAGAGTGAGGTCATGTCTCAAAACAAACTAACAAATAAGCAAACAATCAATACAGCCTTCCTTTAAAATAACGATCTTGGAGAGTCATCTGAAAACCAAACAAATCAAAACAACAAAGAAGAAAAACCCAGATAATTTCAAAACTGTGGGATAAATGTGACACTATTGTTAATTACAGAGTTTCAGGGGAGTGCAGGCTTGTGGGTGTTTGATGTTAACTGAGGTGTTGCAGACCTGTGAAAGAATAGACCTGAAGCTTGATGGGCAATTAAAGTCAAAAGATGAGAGGGAGCCAGGCAAGAACTCTAGGCAAAACAGGATGTATTCATTAGATCTGAGACATGAGAAAACATGGTGCATTGGGAGCACTGAAAATGAGTTTACTTAGCTAGAGGATAGAGTGTTTTCACATATATGAACATACATGTGAAAATCACATGTATGATTTTCAAAATAAACTCACCAGACGGAAAGGGTGTATTATTTTGACCCACATTTTATTTAATAAAAGAGTCACTCTGAGAGGGATTTGAATGTTTTATGACTCTTTAATGATATTGGTGGGGTTTGAACCCATTTTCTTCTATTATCACAAAAAAAGCTCAGTAGAGTAATTAATACTGAAAGATATTGAAGAGGATTTTAAAGCATAGGACATAGTAATAAAACCTGATACTTACATAGTGATTATTTTATGCCAGGTGCTGATAAGGCCTTTCCATTTATTATTAAACTCATCTTATCCTCACCACCTATGAAATAAGTACTATAATTATCAGTATTTTGTGGATTAGGAAACCAACACTTAGAGAGATAAACCCTCACTAATTTCTCCTAGCTAATAATTAGTGAACTAAGGCATGAATCCAAACAGTGTAGCTCCAAATCCCACACTCTTAGTTGCTAAACTACTGCTTGTCTATTTTACTATATTATTTATGTAAGAAGTCAATGATTAGAAAGCAGTGTAAGACAATCACAATCAAAGAGAATATTTTTATATAGACTTAACCTGTAAGATTTACAGAGGAGGGGCTTAGTATTTGGGGTTGAAACAGTTAGTATTGAAAATGGAGGAGTTAGCAAAATAATTGGCATTTATAAGTAATGTGGTGCTCTGCCTTGGTTCTCCTTTAGAACAGAAATATTTATCCCACCTTCCACTGTTGGGAATGTTGTCTGCTGAAGGTTGGGAGCTAACTCCTTCCTTTGAAATTGCTGTATCTGAAGGGAGCTGCCTCACCCAAATTTAGACAAAGTTATACCTCTTTTTATATAGTAGCCTATAAATGATGACTGATGAGGTGTACGGTCAGGTTAAGTAACTTACCGAACGTCACAAAGACTCCAAATGGAAGAATTTGATCCTATGCTGGGTTAACTCAAAGTTCAAGACATTTTTCTTTCACTATATTTTCTCCTGTAACTACACTTTATGGATTAAAGTAGTTATTTTATAGGAACTGATACATTTATGTACATCCATTTTATGTAATATTCAGACCTCTGTCATTTCAATGTGGTTTCATAAATAAGTTTTCTTTAGTCTTTAACATAGACCCAACATATAAAAGAAACAAGGAGTGATATAAAATGGTGAAACCATTTGACATTGAAACATGGTATCATAAATAGTATCCTGTGTTGTATATCAAATATATATATATATGCATATCTTTTGTAGATTAATATGTGTTTTTGATATTGAACATAAAATGTTGTGAATCTATGTGTCACATAGATGAGAAGAATCATTCTTTTTGAACATCTAAGCTGCACTTGGTAAACAGTAGGAATCAGTGGTACTGCAATGTAAGTTTTTATGTGTCATTGGATCTTTTATAGTTGTTGAAAGAACTGGAAAATTTATTATTTGAAATACTGTATATAAAAGAAAGTGTAAAAGTTGTGCTTCAACTGTTTCTAATAGAAAATCTTTAGAATATTTCTAAGCCTTTAAAGTAAGATTTTTTTAAGAATTTTACCCACTGTTGATTCAAAATATTTCCTTGTTATATTCAATAACAACTAGTTAAGCTCAATCAGGTAATAGTTTGAACAATTGAGAAACTCCATATGGTGTGTTTCTTGCTGACAGCATGAATTTCTAGCTTGAGGGCTCTGATCTATTAAACCACATGTTATGATCAAAGTGATATTCGCTGGCAATCATGATGGGAATCCCTGTTTATTGAACTGTAGCCTTGTGCAATACTTACATAGGTCAAAGATAATTAAAAGAATGAATTTCAGTGAGGTCTACCTTTCAAGGCCCACTTAAATAGGACGGTTACTGCAGCAATTATTTGCCCCTATATCAAAGGCACTGCAGCCCTGGGCTCCAGGTTTATGGAAAAATAAAAATATCATATAATAGCTGATCTTTCAGATGCATGTTCAGTTACAAAGGAGTATGTTTAACAGTCAAGTAACTCAGTGAGCACTGACTTTAAAATACTCATGAACTGCCCACTGGCATCAGGCAATTTTGGAAACTTTTTAACAAGTCATATATTAATTTGATATATTCATTATATTAGAACGAATAAATAACAATCTGTCCCTCAAAAATCTAGAAAACTTTTAAATACTCTCTAGTAGTAAAAATTATGTTTTGAAGCTATGTCATATGTAGTCATGTAACCTAAGAAAATATTGTGTATTATTGTCCCTAAAATGTCCAATTATTTCAATGAGTGCTACTGAAAGTGTCACTCTTCTTATTTATAGAGAAGATAAAATGTATGACTGTACTATGATTGTCTTTTAAACACAATTTACATAAATAATTATTGTTTTAACTCTGAGTTTGATTCTCATGACAGCACTTCCTTAGAGGAGATACCATATGGGCATAATTAAATCAATTATAATTTCCTTGGCATTAAATGTTATACTTGTTAACATCAATCAACCAAGGCGTATGCAATTTGAATTCACCTCTGTAAAAATTGAATTAGTCCTTGTGCTGGAAATGAGCATCACTAATTTATAGGCACACATTATCATATACAATAGATTCTGTATCTACCTATATAGACAACATAGCAAAATAGACTCTTAGTAATGTGATGAACTTAGTGAATATCTAAAACATAACAGTAACTAACATTTATTGACATTCATGCAGTGTGGCAAGCCCAAAATACTTTATGTAAGTTGACTTGATTAATCTTCACCCCAAATCTGTGAAGGGAATATTATTTTCCGGTTTCGTACACACGACTAAGACTCAGGAAGGTAAAGTACCTTGCCCTAAAGACTAAGTGAGGGCTAACAAGTAATAAAGGGAGGGTTGAAATGTGGTATTCTCTCACTAGAGTCACGTTCTTATCCTGTATATTAACATGTTTGCTGATCCTCAAATCTGAAATCAGGAGGTCCATGTTTTGATACCGTCTCTACTAAGTTGTTCGTAGTTACTGGAACAAGTCAGTAGCCTATCAGGCCTCAGTTTCATCAGATGTCACATAAGGTCTCTTTCCCTTCCAATATCCTGGAATTTAGAAACATAAGTCTCTTTAACCATGTAATTATCTATGGCTATGGCAAGCATGACAATGAAGTCTCACTGTGTTTTAGACATTCATATAGGCACAGTAAAAATTCATGGTTAGTTCTCAATATATATTGAATCAGCAGCCATCCTACCGGGGAGAGAAAAACAAAAATGTGAATAAGTTATTACATGATACAATAGAAGTTGTTAATTTCAGTGGAGGAAAGTAAGAAAAAGAAGGGATGGAGAAGTGTAGGGGTGGAGATGAGGGTTACAACAGTTAGGGAAAACTGAACTGTGAAAGTGCTCTTTGCAGATAAATTTGGAGAATCTGAAGAAGGAAACCACAGAAAACATCTGCGAGGAAAGCATGCTACATATACAGAAGAAGAACTCGACTCAAGGCAGGAGTATGTCCAGTGTGTTACAGGAACACTGAGGAAGTCAGTACAGATGCTCCTTGACTTACAATGAGATTGTGTCCCAATAAATGCATCATAAGGTGAAAATACTTTATGTTGAAAATGCATTTAATATCCTTAACCTACTGAACATCATAGCTTAGTCAAGCCTACCTTAATGAGCTCAGAACACTTACATTAGCCTAAAGTTGAGCAAAATCATCCAATGCAAAGCCTATTATGTAATAGAATTAAACTTCTCATGTAATTTATTAAATACTATACCAAAAGTGAAAAACAGAATTGTTGTATGAGTATTCACTCTTTAGGTACACAGCTAAGAGCACACTGAGCCTGAAGAATGTCTGAAACATTGAAATAAAATTAATTGCTGGATGTTTAGTAGGCTATAGTGACAAGGTCTTCAGTTCTTCCCTCCTGTGATAAAGTTCAAGAATGATTGATAGGAGTCACTGGAGCACCAATACTTGTTGATGATTTAGCATGCAAAGATTTAGGAAGATATCTAGTATCAGTTGTTTATCCTTGTGATTGTGTGGTTAAGAGCTGTGGCTCCATTTCACTGCCCAGCATTGCAAGGGAGTATCATACTGCATATCGTCAACTCAGGAAAAGATCAAAATTCAACATGTGAAATATAGTTTTTATTGAATGCATGTAGCTCACTGTCATGAAGTTGAAAAATCATAAGTCAAACTATTGTAAGTCTGGAACCATATGTATAGCTAGAGCGGTGAGAGAGAGAAAGCAGTAAAAGTTGAATTCAGGGAAGTAACAGGGGTAAGATTGAATTAAGCCTTATACATGAAGGAGATGGGAAGCTATTGGTAGGTTAGGATAAGAGGAATACAATCTTCTGACTTAAGTTTTGACAATATCATTCTGGCTACTTTTTGAGAATTGATAAACCCTTTTTGAGGCAGAGCTACCATAAAGCCAACATAACTCTATCTCTAGAGCACAAGTGGGCAAATGATGTGGCCCCGATTAAAAGAAATAAATCTCTGGTTTCAGTAAGAATGTGGACCATTGGGATAGTGTATGTGAAACATCTGCTTCGTTACAATAGGTATAAATTATGTAAAGAATGCAATATAATTGTGCAGATACTGCCAACTCTTTATAATTTGACATCATGCAGAATCCTTAGCATGCTGTACTTTCAAATATTTACTTAGAAAAACATCAATAACTGCTATAGACCGTTATAAAATATAAAACATAAAATGTTTCATTTCACTACAGGAGAGGGCACTTCAACTCATACTCTTGTAAAAGTGCCTTGTGAACTCTTGTTTAGATTAACCAGACTACAGAAGAATTCAAACAGTAGTTTGGCATTTCAAAAACATGTTTAAGGCAGACCAATTGAAAACGTGAGTTAACAATGATTAAGGCCTGCTAATAAAATAATCGATTTTTACTTATGGAAGTAATACAAAAAGAGAAGAGATGTGACAAGGACCAAATTTTTTTTTAAGTTTTTATAAAAGAGAATGACTACACGGATGGTTAAAAATTAGCTTTGATGATTATTATTATTATTATTATTATTATTATTATTTTGACACAGAGTCTCACTCTGTCACATAGGTTGGAGTGCAGTGGCGTGATCTCAGCTCACTGCAACCTCTGCCTCCTGGGTTCAAGCGATTCTCCTGCCTCAGCCTCCCGAGTAGCTGGGACTATAGGTGCGTGCCACTACTCCTGGCTAATTTTTATATTTTTAGTAGAGAGGGTTTCACCGTGTTGGCTAGGCTGCTCTCAAACTCCTGATCTCAGGTAATCCACCCACCTCGGCCTCCCAAAGTGCTGGGATTACAGGCGTGAGCAACCATGCCCAGCCAAAAATTAGCTTTGTTTCTGAATGAACTTTGCCTTTAGCCTTGTTAGCTCAAAAGCCACCCTTGCTTTCTTTTTGACACCATCATTTAACCGCAACAAATCAAATTTGTCTGATAGCACTGCTTGACAGGAACCATAAGTAACTGCCAGGAGGTCTGACAGTTACTCCTATAGCACACAGTTGTGCTGTGTCATTTGAATTTGTGCTTCAATGCATCTTTAAAACATTTCTTCGCAGTAACCTGATTAAAGTTGTGTCCTGGCTGTTCACTTGACTGCTGATGCTTAAGACTCCTACTGCTAGACACAGTTCACAAATATTAACCCCAGAAGAAATATTTATCAGAAAGAAATACTTATAAAAATGCATTTCTAACTGACTTCATTTCATTAACCCCCAACATTTTTATCACCAATATCCAAGCATCTCTGTCTACTCACTTTGACTTATATGCAGCCTATCCGCCAAAAAACATCTGTCCTATTAAGAAGCTTTTGTTTATTGAATCATACTCTGATTCTTTCTTTGCTTCCCTCATTCTTTGTCCTTATGCTTTTTTGTTATATTTTAACTCACAGTCTTTGCATGGTCTCATTGGGATATTTCATACACTTCAAGTATATATTTTCAGCTAGGATGTCAAATTCCTCACAGAAGAGTAGAATACAGTTATGTGCATGTCACATAATAATGGGGATATGTTCTGAGAAATGCACTGATAGGCATTTTGTTGTTGTGTGAGCCTCATAGAGTGTACTTACACAAAAGTAGATGGTATGACCTACTACACACCTAGGCTACATGGTATAACCTTTTCCTCCTAGGCTACAAACCTTTCTAGCATGTTACTGTACCATACTGAATACTGTAAACAATTTTAACACAATGATAAGTATTCATGTATTGAAACATATCTGAACATAGAAAACATACAGTGAAATTATGGCATAAAACTTTTTTATGGTACACTTATATAGGGCACTTACCCTGATCAGAGGTTTCAGGACTGGAAGTTGCTTTTGGGTGAGTCAGTGAGTGAGTGGTGGGTGAATGTGAAGGTCTAGGATATTACTGTATACTACTATACACTTTAGAAACACTGTACACTTAGGCTACACTACATTAATAATATAGTTCTTTCTTCAATAATAACCCTAACTTACTGTAATTTATTTTACTTTATAAACTTTTGAATCTTTAAACATTTTTTTACTGTTTTGCAATAATACTTAGCTTAAAACACAAATACATTGTACAAATATACAAGTTTTTTCTTTCTTCATATTTTTATTGTATATTTTTGAGTTTTGAACTTTTTATGTTTTATATTACATAACAACAACAGTTATGTGCAATGTCACATAATAATTTGTCCTTATGCTTTTGTATAATATTTCAAATTTGTAGTATTTCAAGTTAAGCCAACATAACTCTATCTCTAGAGCACAAGTGGGCAAAGGATGTGGCCCCGAGTAAAAGAAATAAATCTCTGGTTTCAGTAAGAACGTGGACCATTGGGATAGTCTATGCAAAACACCTGCTTCGTTACAATAGATATATATTATGTAAAGAATTATATATATATATATATATATATATGTAGTTGTTGTTGTTGTTGAACACTAAGACACAAACGCACACATTAGCTTAAGTCTGCACAGTGCCAGGATCAACAATATCACAGCCTTCCACCTCCACATCTTGTTCCACTGGAAGGTCTTCAAGGGCAGTAATACACACGGAACTGTCATCTCCTATGATGGCAATGTCTTCTTCTGGAATATCCCTTTATCTGCCTGAGGTTGTTTTACAGTTAATTGCTTTTATATTTAGTTAGTAGAAAGAGTAAATACTAAATAACAATAAAAAGTATAGTGTAGTAAATATGTAAACAAGTAACAGTTCTTTATTATAAAGTATTATGTTCTATGCATAGTTGCATGTGCTAGGCTTTTATTCAACTGTCAGTGTAGTAGGTTTGTTTACTACATCAGATCACCACAAACACATGAGTAATGCATTGCACTGTGACGTTACCATGGCTATAATATCACTAGGTGTCAGGAATTTCTCAGCTCCATCATAATCTTACGGGACCACCGACAGTCTCTTATTGACTGAAATGTCATTATGTGGCAGATACATACACATTCACAAAATATTTGCAAGGTTGAATATATTTTGGGGAATCAAGAAATGACTTTATACCATCTGCATCACCCACTTTCCTATAGATTGGCTGCACATTTGGTATAACCTCATATTTTGTGTATTACGTGGAGAATTCATGTTTCATAGAGAACAACATTTAACCGAAAAATGCCATCTTTCTTCTTTATTGTTCCTCTTTCTTATGTCGGTATTGGCAATTCTCCCCATCATTACTCATTCTAGCAACAACTAGCCCTTAACATTTCTGAGCCTCCACTTACCATGTTTCTATCTCATTCCAAAATATTTTCCTTTTTAATGTGCTGAACAATTCAGCATATTTTAAAAATTTAAGCACTCATTCAGAATTGTTCCCCCACACTTGCTACATTATTTTTTAAAAACTGCTGCTGCTTGCAATGACCTTTTTTAGTCACATTTGAAGTTCCAGATATTAGAAAGCCTGTGTTTTAGAAAAAATATTTCAAAAGTTTCTTGAGATGAGACAAACACATTTAGAGAAGTTAAGTGACATAGCTGAATTAAATAATAAGGTAAATAGTAAAGTCAACAAAATAGACAAAACCTTGAATATCTGTTGTAGTGAGGCTAATTGTAAATTAATATAAAAGAAGTAGTATTGGTACATGAAGATAACCATATCTGGAAAGTCATTTGCTAAAATAGTTGAACAATAATCTAGTGTACATGAGGAAGAAAACCTTCAGGCCTGGGTCTTTCAGCAGCCTGAAGGAAAATGCATTATGAGAAAGCCATGCGAGCAGCATTCAGAGAAACTATACTTCCCTTAAGGACTGCCAGAAGCAGTCTAAATTAAACATAATGCATTTATTTGAAGGAGTATAAGGTAAATAATTATTCCATATTTCTATGCTAAAACAGAAAAGGAAATGACAAATGCTTGGTTTGCTAAAAATAATGAAGTAAGATCAACTGTAACATTGTCTAAAAGCTGGGTAACTGCACTGTAAAATTGAAAAAATGTGATAGCATCTGAAGTTTACTTGGGAGTTTGCTGACTTAGAAGTTCTGTCTATTCAACAGTGAGTCAATCTATTATCAAAGATCTTTACCTACAGGACAAATCTCTGGGACAGATTCAGCTAATCAAATCCAGTTTTGCTTTTCCCATTATTGTTGCTTACTGAGTGGCAGAGATTTTCTCAAAAGACAAGAATAGTCATTAAAATCGTTCTGAAAAGTGTAGAGAGGGGAAAGATTATTGAAGGGAAATAATTATCATCGATTTAATATCACAATATGTAAAGAACACATAAAAATAAAATGCGAAAGAAATTGGATAAATAATATAACTTTTTTAAGTTTGTACTTGTATCTATTCAGATAATTGCAAATTAAACTAGCCATAACATTAATGAAAATGAATGTCTTTTAACAGCAAGTACAAATATTCCAGCAATTCAACTTCCAGAGAAACTGTAACATAAGTGCTCAGAAAAGATGTTCATAGTAGCACTGTTTAAAATATTTAAAGTGTGAGAAAAAGTTATAGTTTCCTAGTAAATAATAAAGAAATTTATAATCCACTCACAAAATGGAAAATTACATAGCAGTTAAATGAGCAAATTAGAACTATAGATCTCAGAATATATTATTTTCCAGTTAAATATTGCCAAAAATCACAAATTGCAAGAATAATATTATATTGTATAATATTATAGTAAATTTTAAAATGCATGTTTTATGTTATTTACATTTAAATACATAGAAAGTACACATTCTAAAATATGAAAAAAGGGTGATAGTACAAAGCAGAATAGGAAGAGTTTAAGACAATATATTGAGTATTACCCTATTCCAGAGTTGAAATGAGAAAAAACTAGTTGATACCCTGTGCATATTTTATTTTAAAAAATGTACTTGTAGAAAATATGTTAATATGGTTAATATTGGTTTACTCTTGGTGGTAAGACGAACAGTATATATATAAATAAAACCATAAGGACAGGATAAATGCATTGAAAGATATTTAGGAGAGCAAATGGATGAGGTAATAGAATAGACATCTGGTATGTTAAAAGAGCACAGAAGGAGGAATATTTCCACAGATCTGAGTGAACTGGATATTTTGGGAGAATCAATTCAGTCAGAGTGAATTGAAGACAAGTGAAGTTGTAAGCTTTCTCTTTCTTTCTTTAGCTTTCTCATCCCTCCCTCCTTTCCTCCCTTTCTCCTTCCCTTCCTCATTTTCTCTCTTTCTCCCTTCCACCTTCCTCCCTCCCTTCCTCTGCCTTCCGGGTTCAAGCGAGTCTCCCGCCTCAGCCTCCCCGGTAGCTGGGACTACAGGTGGCAGCCACCATGCCTGGCCATTATTTGTAGTTTTAGCAGAGACAAGGTTTCACCATGTTGGCCAGGCTGGTCTCAAAGTCCTGACCTCGAGTGATCTGCCTGCCTGCACCTCCCAAAGTGCTAGTATTACAGGAGTGAGCCACCGAGACTGGCAGTAACATTTCTTGATATTGTTTGAGGAATATCAAGCATGAATATGTGAGTAAGATGAGTATAAGACAAATGAAGCCCTCCTGACTATAAGTATTTGGGATTTTGTTCAAAATGTTAGAGTTCATCTATTTCTCAAGTGAGTTTTACTAGTTTGTGATAATTAAAAAAACCGTTCTATTTCACGTAAGTTACCAAATGTGTGAGCATAGGTTTATTTGTAGTTCTTTTCTTCTTATCATTTTAATAGTAATGTAATCAGTAGTCATGACATCTTTTTTAATTTTTAATACTGGTAGTTTGTATCTTCTCTCTTTTTTCCTAAGGTTAGCCTCATTGGAACTTTATCAATTTTGTTGATCTTTTTTCAAAGAACCATTTTTTGTGTGTTTCAAAGAAACAATTTTCTGAGTTGTTTTTCTGTTTTCAGTTCCATTGATTTGAGCTGTATATTTTATTACTTTCATTCAGCTTAACTTAGATTTCATTTCCTCTTCTTCCCTAGTTTCTTGAGGTATAAATTTAATTATTTTGTATCCCTCATCTTCAGTAATATAGGATTGTAACGCTACACATTTCACTTGAGGCACAGTTTTAGTTGCATCTCGTAAATTTTGATGTTATGGTTTCATTTTCATTTAATTCAAAACTTTTAAGTGAGTTTTGAGATTCCTTTGACTCATGAATTATTTAAAAGTGTCTTATTAAATTTTCCTATATTTTGAGGATTTTTCATCTATGTTTACCTTATTAATTTCTAGTTTATTTCTATTGTGAGATCATTAACTTTGTATGATTTATATTATTTAAAAATTCTTAAGGTGTACTTTTTTGCCTCAGAATGTGGTTCATCTTAGTGAAGGTTCTGTGTAAGTGTGAAAAGTTTGTGACATCTGCTGTTATAGGGTGGAATATTTTGTAAAATATATTAGACTTCTAGTTTACGTTCCAACACATAAAGGATTTGGAAGTTGTCACACGTATTCTTACAATAAGCAAAAAGGAAAAACAAACTGAAAATCAACAACTCTTGCCATATTTGTCAAATAATTGCATATCAGGGCAAACTGCTGCCTGCCCTAAAAGGTGACGAGACAGGCAGATAGAAAGAATTAGAATGTACTGGGAGCAGAAGCTTATAGCTGGACCTAGTGTTAATAGGAACACTTTAATCTGTAACTGATCAAATGCTAGAGGCTCCATGAGGGCTAACATTAGTGTTAAAAACTCTGACGTAACGCAGCCCAAATAAGGCACGTAGACATTCTTAAGCTTTAGTCCTGGGAGTTGTACTAGGTTCTCCCTGTGAAAATTAGAAAGAAATCCCCTCATGTTCCACAAGCAGGTGGAGGAAGGGTGTTTCACTCAGCTGTCTCTAACAAGATCTGTTCTCAAGGGAATCTATTCTTCCAGAACCTAACTGAGGTGTTTTGCCAAAGCCTAACTGACTACTTTTAAAATGTTGAAAAGGATTTGTTATCAAACAAGTACCCACTTAAGAGAACTAAGTTGCAGAACTAAGAGCTAAGAGCCAGGGTAGAGCTTGAGCTCAGAGCTATCCAAACCACAGGAAAAGGAGTATTATCACACTGTTCTAGGTATTTATTGCTGTGTATCAGTCTACCCGAAAACATAGTGCCTTAACACAATCATTTTTCATGGATTTATAGAGATTTAGTTGATACAATAAACTGGACACATTTAAAGTGGACAATTTGATATATTTTGACGTGAATATTCTGTGAAAACATCACTGCAAGCATGAAAAAAAAAAAAAACTCTATAACCTGCAATGTTTTCTTGTTCCACTTCTAAGTTTTCAAATATTAAACCAATTTTCTATATATTACTGGACTTGATTTGAGAAATTATTGACCAGAAGTTTTTGCATCTACATGAGAGATATGGATCTGGAAACATTTGTATAGAATTGAAATTACTTCTTATATGTTTGGTGAATCCATCGAAGCTGGTAGTTTTCCTTCTGCTTGTTTATTTTCACTGAGTTCAATGTCTTTAATAGATATCAGCCTAGTCAGAGTATGCATTTCTTCTTGAGTGAGTTTTTGTAGTTTGTATCTTTCAAGAAATTTACTTCATCTAACTTAGTAAATATATTGATATAAAATTGTTCAAAATTTTGTTTTATTTTGAGTCAGACACTTCAATAATTCAAGCAGAGAGGCCTATTGGAGATTTCTACCCCGAAAAAGTTGATGAAGGATCAGACTGAACAAGAATCACTATGGTGTCATTCGATATTCTAATTAGTAATAGAGAGCAGTCATTAATAAATGAATAAGTTATATTAGTATACTGTTTTGAAAAGAGCAGGGCATTCATTCAATTGAGACTCACTATCACATTATTATTAAGGATATTATATATCAAATATTACATCTTATATTTTTCCTAAAAATAATTGTTCAAAAATTTATTAAAACATTTAATAACTCAAAACAAATTTTAGCTAATTATATTGAAAATTAATTCATTATTTACTTGCACACCTTATATTTCTCAACTGGGTCTTCCAAGAAGTCATACATATATACACAAATAAGTAGTTAGAAGACAGACTACAGACATGTATTTAGAGAATAATTATTAATTGAACACCATCACTTAAAATAAAGGGAACAGAATATAGAAGTAGTCACGGGAAGACTTCTGACTGCGATACAGGTCTTCAATCTGTGAAACGAGGGTAAAAAGGATAAAACATTGTCTAGGAAGAGCCCCAGAAAGATGGTGCAGCATTGAGAAAATCCTAGCTAGCCCAACAGGGAACTACAGTGCTAACATGTTTTTGGAAGATTCCCTCAAATTCAGAAATGTTAAACTATTGTATCATGGTGATACTCAGTCACTGGATGGGCACAGCTTTTCTGTTGTGTGCCAGGGAATAAAAGCTGAGACATATCCTGAAAGTACCTGCAGCTGGAGGCTGTCAGCTAACTGTCCTTGCGGCAGGCCCCCTTGAGTAGAGGTCAGAATAACACGTAACAGAAGGGCAGCCCTATGAAGTTTTCTAATGTCATAAAACAAAATTGTTATGGAAAAACACAAAATGCATTTCCTAAATAAATACAATAAAATGAATTTCCTGAAGAATATCATATTAAGTATCATACTATTTTAAAAGTATATTAAATAAGAACACTGCATTGAAATATTATTTTAATCCTTATTAACAATTTGTTCTGATTTTTCCTACTATATTCTCCTGTACTTATAGAATATATCAATGTCCCATAAGCCTAGTATTCTCAGAAGTAGTATTACTATCAGAAATAGTATCTACTATTTCTAATGCCCTACATATCAACCTCATTTTTCTTTTGAAGGAAAATTTGAAGACCATAATTGCACGGACGTATCGTAAACAAAATATTTTGTGGGCTTATTTACTATATTATAGTTCACAACATGCTTATTATCGGACCCTTAGATTTTTGCTATATCATAGACTTAGAGAATTTTGACTTTGTATTCATCAAAATTATTAAGCAACACTAAATTTAAAAGAATGTAATTTCAATAACATGAAAAATGATATATTTTACAAAAGCAGTATTGGCATAAACAAAGTATTTTGGAGTAACACGCAGAATTGAGAAGGCAAAAAAAATAAGAAAGTTTTGTTTTAATAAGAAATTTCCCAAAAGTTTTATGCTGAAAATTAAAGACTTACTAAAACATTGTTTCAGAGTAAAATTATGTTAAGGTTTTTATGAGGTTTCCAGCTGTTTTCAAAAGGGGTAAAACAATAGCATGTAAATTAGATTTTTACAAATGGTGCGTGCATGTGTGTGTGTGTGTGTGTGTGTGTGTGTGTGCATTCTCATATTGACCTAGCTTTGAAGATGGTTTATTTTCTTTTAGGATTATTCTGTAATTGCTGATGTCTCTTAATATTTTGATTAAAGTTTCTCAGCTCTCCGGCTGCTAATTAATGGACTCTTGAACAGAAATACAAGATGATTTTTCTTTCATCCCTGGGTTCTGTCAAGTAGGAACTGATCTCTGAATAAACAATGAAGCGCACTGATGGGAGAACAGTATTTCGTATTTAGAAGAAAACCTTTTAACTGATTATTTTGAGCTTCAATTTTGTATCTCACTATTTTTACTGTGATGTTCTGAATTATCTGTTTTTAAAACTTGCATTCAGGCTGGGTGAGGTGGCTCAAGCCTGTAATCCTAGCACACTGAGAGGTCAAGAAGGGTGGGTCACCTGAGGTCAGGAGTTTGAGACCAGCCTGGCCAATATGGTGAAATCCCATCTCCACTGAAAATACAAAATTTAGCTGGACATGGTGGGACACGCCTGTAATCCTAGCTACTCGGGAGGCTGAGGGAGGAGAATCACTTGAACTTGGGAGGCGGAGGTTGCCGTGAGCTGAGATCATGCCACTACACTCCAGCCTGGGCAAGAGAATGAGTTTCTGTCTCAAAAACAAACAAACAAACAAACAAAACTGCATTCAAAGTTAACAGAATTTTATATTTAGCAATAAAATTATTCAATTGTTTAAAAACACGTATAACTACAAAAAATACAAAAAACAATGCTTTGAACACTAATTTTGAAAGATGTGAGCAATTTTACTTATCAGATTAATAGTTTTTTTTTGTGAAAAGCCCAGTTTATGGCCAAGTTCCATAGATTACTTCTCTTTCTTTTGCACTAACCTCAGGTTAGTGTGAACATTCAGATATTTTTATATCCAGTTTTGTGCTTACGTATAACTACTCACATATCCACACATAAATAACATAAGGGATTGGTTTTGTGTATTTATAAAAGTCAAATAATGGCATTTCTTTCCCTTTATAAAGCACTCTTCCTTTCTCTTTAACAGGGGAATTTTGAGAATTATGTAGCTCTAGTGCATTAATCAGTTAATCAATTACCGTGTAATATTCCCTAATATGAATTAGCTACATTGATTTTTCTTTTACCACCAAATTGAATTTTTAGGTTATTTTAGTGTTTTCACAAATACAACCAACTGCTGCCATAAACACGAGTGGCCATAATTCCTTCTGTACAAATACAATCATTTTTTTTTTTTGAGTAAATTATTGAGCATAATTTCTGGCCTTTTTAAATTTTTTTAGGCATTGCCAGTATCTCCTGAACTTACACTCTCAGAAAGTAGTATAGTGTTCTTTTGCTCCATTTTTCATACTTTAAACTTTTAACACCTTCACATTAGCCAGCTTTTAAAAATGTATAATCCTATGGTTGTAAATTATTTTTCAGGATTGTTTTAAGTAAGTTTTCTTAAATAAATGATTAATTTGAGCATCTTTCATTTGCTTATTGGTCATTCAAATGTTCTCTTTACAAACTTTCTCATATTTATCTTGGCACATTTTATTGTTCTCACTGACATTTGAACATGTTTTACGTATTCTGGAGTAAAACCCTCTGTTGTTATGTATGTACCATATACCTTGTTTCAGTGTATAATTTGTCTTTCTGTTTTGTTTGTAGTATCTCATATCATTTAAGATTTTCATTATATTGTGTAAAATTTTACACTTCATTCATTTGGTTGCGTGTATATTGTTAAACCCATGAGACTGCAAGCCACATGACAGAGGGATATTTGACAGTAATATTCATTATTGTATCCTGAACACCTAGAAAAATTTATGTCACTTAGGGTGAATTAGAAAAAGTTTGTTTAATTAAAATTTTAATTATAATTTTGCCTATATTATACATAATAAATATTTTAACTGATAAATAGCAGTTTAAAGTTATTCTTTTATGTATCTTTAACATATCTGAAATTAAATTTTAATTGTGACAATAATGTTGAATGTTACCTTTTTTTGTGTGTGTAGTATACATGTGTGTTTGTATAGATACATATATAGATGGATAGATAGATATATATTGATCAATACTTAGCTAATTTTTGTAAATTAGAAAAATTTTTTCCAATATAGCTGCATTTTATCTCCCCTATTTCCTTTTATGACTTTCATATGCACTACATCTCTATGTGCAATAGACATGACAACTCAATGTTATAATTGTTTTATATAACCTTGTAACATTGAAAGAAGCTAAGAGAAAATATATTTAGAAGTAATTTTAAATTTACCAAAACTTCTAGTTGTTTTTGTTTCTTCCTATGGGTTTGAATTAGCTGCCAGTATTAAATCCTTTCAGTTTGAAGAACTCACTTAAGAATTTATCCAAAGACATATATGGTAGTAAAGAATTTTCTTGATCATCATGTTTCTAGGAATGTCTTCATTTTACCATGTATTTTTTTTTTTTTAAGAGTAGTTTTGCTGGATATAGAATTCTTTGTTATGGTTGTTTTGTCTCTTGTTTGTTTGCTTGTTTCTTTCAGCATTTGAAACACGTGCTATTTCAATATATTGTAACTTCCTTTGCTTTATATAAAAAATCAGTGTTAATTGTACAGATCTCCCTCTTGACAAAATAAGTCATTTTGTCTTACTGATTTCAAGGTGATCTCGTCTTTGCTTTCAACAATCTGACTATGATATGTACAGGTATAGCTCTCTTTCTGCATGTCCTATTTATAATTCATTAAACTTGGAAATGTGGATAATTTTTCCCAACAAATTTGAGAAGCTTTAGGCAACTATATGCTTAAATATTTTTTCTGCTCCTGGCTTTTTCTTCTCTCGGGACACACATTACATATACCTCAGTATGCTTGATGCTGCTCTTCTGTACAGTTTTATCATTTTTTCTCTCGTTGGACAACTTCTATTAATCTACATTTATATTTTGCTTAATTCTTCATTTGTAACCTGACATGCGTTGTTGAGTCTAGTGAACTTTATTTCAGTTATTCAATTTTTAAAATTTCAGAATAACTATTTGGTGTTTGTATATTACTACTCATTTGTTGATGTTTTCTATTTTTGATTCATTATCATTATGCTTTCTCTAACACTGAAAGTATTTTAATAGCTGTTTTGAATTTGCTGTATACTATAACAAATCCAACATCTGACGACACTCAGAGTTTCATTGACAGACTTCCCCTTCCATACCTTAACGAACTTTTCTCTTTTTATGTCTCTTAATCTGAAAATTAAATCGAGACATTTTCAACATTGTATTGCAGGAATTCTAGATTCTCAATTTTCCTCCCAAAAGCTGTGCTATTTTTGCTTTGTTTCATTACTTATTTAGTAAGTTGTTACTTTGTTAAGCTAAATCTGTACAATTTGACTCCATTCTAGTATGGGACTGCTGATGTTTCTGCTTTTTGTTTGCTTGTTTGTTTTTAGAGGATCTCACTCTGTCGCCCAGGCTGGAGTGCAGTAGTGCAGTCTTGACTCACTGCCACCTCTGCCTCCAGGCCTTACAAAGAGCAGGGACTACAGGTGTGTACCACCATGATGTTTTGTAGAGACAGGGTTTCACCATGTTGCCCAGGCTGGCTTTGAACTCCTGAGCTCATGCAATCTGTTGACCTCTGCCTCCCAAAGCAGTGGGATTACAGACACGAGCCACCGTGCCTGGCTTTTATTTCTTTTAAAAGCTTGATTCTTACATGTTGTTCCTATGTCTGCACAGCCTAATGATGAGATAATGATTAATCAGATATTATGTGCAAACATCTGCTAAGAAGGCTTCCAACCTCTGTTGACAGATGTGTGTGTGGGTTGTGGAATATTTTCAAAATTAAGAAAAAAATTCCGATTTACTCTTTTACTTTTTGCTGGACCCTTTATCTTTCCTCTATGCATGATCACAGTCTTCTTGACAACAAAAATAATATGTACATAGTTTAATAGCTTGAGTCCTCTGTTTTGGTCTTCACTTGCTGCAGCAATCACGTCAGTCTGGGAACTGTAGATAAATTATCAAGCCACTCTGCCTCATCTATAAAATCTCCTTTTGAAAATTTTAGCAATTTTTGTGTACCATTGCTCCTCCCAGCTAGGACACAAGATCAAACTGGCTGGTCCACTAAACTTTCTTTCATCACTTGACACTGAAATTGATAATTTCACTGACATCACTGCTGGGCATGACTGTTTTGTTTTCTGTTCCTAATCAAGTGATTTCCTTTGGCGAGTAGAGGACGTGGCTTTCGTGGTATTCCCTGCCTTATAGAACTGCTGACCAATTGGGGGGTGATAGTAATAGCCTGGATAAGAACACCAAGAATTATTATGAATAAATTCTTCTCAATTTGTTGTATGCATTTGCTAATGCCTGCAACATGTGGCTGTTTTATTTTTTTAAAAACTTTCCCCCCAGTTATATAATTGCTTATTGAGATTATCTCCTTATTCTACCATAACAAAATTCACTCTGCCTGTAAAATTGTAAAAAAAACAAAATATTAATTTCTTATCTTGGAGTTACTAAGCCATATAAGTGAAATATTCTGCACTCTAAATAAACATGAAATATTGTACCAGAATGTTTATTCTTAAAAGATGCATTTTCCCACCATAAATTCTGTAAATCTCTTGTCAGAGAACTGATTTATCTGAGTTTGCAATGGCTTTATTATTTTATGTATAATGTCACCAATAACCATGTTTTTATGACTTCCTCCCACTATAATGTAACATTTGCATATATTATCACTCAACCCATATTTTTCCTCAAGATATCTTCCTGATAATTCCTTTGTTATCTAATCTTTGCTCAAATGGCATCATCTTGCTGAGGCCTATTCTGATCACCCTACAGTATTGTCACCTGTCTCTGATAACTTACTTTTTGTTAATGCATGGATATTAAAATTCATGCTTCTTTCTAGAGCAAACTCAACATTTTATTACACTTATTTCTCAGAATCTGGCATCTCCTTAACTTCAGGAACATAGGGAGCTACCATAGGCTTGTAAGCATAGTCACATTCCTTTTCATAAAATTTGTTAAACAAACTTTACTAATATTTCTACATGTTGTGAGTCGTATTTCTACAACACAAATTTCATAATACTCTTTTTTTCACTTGGCTTAAATCACGGGGTACATCACAGGCAATATTTTTAAAGATTTCCCTGAGTGTTATATATAAAATGTTACATTTCAAGGAGAAAAGTAAAAAAAAAAGTAGCTAATGGAGGATATATATCTCACTATGTTTTACACTGAGTTGACAAAATACTTTAGGTTATATTGGTATCTGCCAATGAACAATTTACATGATTATAGTTTCTGAGTTGTAGTTTTCCAGTTTTCAAGCTAAAGTTTTCAATCTTGCAGGCCACAGTGGTTCATACCTGTAGTCCCAGAACTTTGGAAGGCCTAGGCATGCGGATCATTTAAGGTCAGGAGTTCAAGACCAGCCAGGTCAACATGGTGAAACCCCGACTCCACTAAAATTACCAAAAATTAGCTGGGCATGTTGGCACATGCCTGTAGTCTCAGCTCCTTTGGAGGCTGACACAGAAGAATCGCTGAAACTCTGGAAGCAGAGGTTGCAGCGAGCCGAGATTATGCCTCTATAATCCAGCCTGGGAGACAAAGTGTGATAATTTTTAATCTAGTTATCATCATAGGCTATCCAAGAGGATAAAATTGTTATAACTCACCCTGCACAACACTTCAATCTAAAAAGTAAAAATGATGAAAAAGGGGGATAGGAAGAAGAACAAAGATTACTTATTTTTGGATAATGTCATGGTGTTTGTACATGTGAAATACTGTCTGTAATTTTGGTTGCAGAATCTCAATGTCATAATACCAAATATTTAATGAGCTTGAATGACCTTTTAATGATGTTTAATTACATTTAGCCTTAGCTATGTAAAGGAAGTCTATGAAATTGTTATGACTATTTAACCTATATTCTTTACCTGACTATAACATATTAATTGTACCTTTAAAAATAAGTAAAAGAGTGTAATTGGACTGTATATAACACAAAAGATAAATGCTTGAGGGAATGGAAACTCCATGCTCCATTGTGTGATTATTATGTATTGCATGCCTGTATCAAAACATCTCATGTACCCCGTAAATATATATGCCGTGTGCCTACAAAACTTAAAAATTAAAAAAAATTAAAACTAAAAAAACTCCCCTCTCACCAGATACAAATGCTAACTCTTAAAACAGGGAAACCTAAGGAATACTATAAAGATAAGTGGATTCAAAAAGTGAGAGACTTAGCTATTTTTTGGCCCTAAGTAATTCTATTTTCCTCCGATTGTTAACAACAAAGACCAAAGACCTGTTTGATGACTATATGGCTTTGATTACAGGATTGAGAGTGTGACATTTGATGCAAGAAATGGATAACATTATTAGCAAAATGTGGGGCAAAGTCTTCACACCTGAGAATGTATGTAGAGAAAAGGTTTAAACCAATAGTCTGTTTTTGCTGCCAACTGAGGAATTATTGGAAGTGTGGTATTTTTCTGTTTTCTTTGGTTATTATATTTGATGCCTTTCACCTGTATTTCAGATCAAATGTGAAAGCAATTATAACAGGCTTTATTGTTTACTTATTTTCAAAATGTTACCAGTGACAAATAACACTAGTATGAAAATCATAATTCTGTCACTTTGAAAATCATAAATGTATTGAAGTAATCTCATAAAATTAGGGAAATTAATAGAGATATCAAATAAAATTTATTCTGCTATTGTAGGCATATAAATGTTATATATCGTAACATATTTTAATGCAGATAGTATGAATTGCTGACACATACTTTATTTTCAAAAATTGCATGTTTTTATAATTAAAATACTCTGCTGATATTACTACACACTGCTTTATGTTAAATATAAAAGTATATGAGAACAGACCCAAGTGCATCATTAGAGTACCACTCTCTACCTGTTAGGTAATGGAACGCTAAAACATATTTCTTTAATTAAAATATTTAAAATAATAACAACCTGTGAACTTTAATAGAATCAACACATTTTTTTGGGAAATGAGGGTGGAAATTTGCGTTGCTTACCTGGTTTTGCATTTTACACTCAACAGAACAGTTAGATACTTTTAATAAAAATGTACATGGATTATTACTATATTCACTAAAATGATGTACACATGTAAAATACATAATCAAGAATGAAAATTCATTTCCTTTTGTCTAATTTGACCAATTTGATACATATTTGAAAAGAAAAACTTATGTATTTCTGATATATCTTCAATACAAAGTAGTACATGGTTTGAATATATCAGCAAAAATTATGTACATATATTCCAATTAAATGCATATATAAAAATGCAAAAACAGATAATGTTATAATCCTCTACTGCTTTTTATTCTCTTGTCTCCTGACAAACCCAAAATTTTGATCAAGGATTTGTAATTGCCACTCAATTCCTTGAAAATACTGCATAGAGGACCTAAGATGATTCTTTCCTCATTCAGTTTTCAAATTTTATTTTTCAATAATCCCTTTCTAGGAAGAGTGAAGTAAAGGAAGTTTTGCTAGTTCTATATTTACTCAGAGTTTAGTCTGAAGATAGATATGAAGTAACCTCATCATGTGATAATCAACAAGTAGAATATATTACTTTTGGCTTGAGTTAGGTGGGAGAGAGTTTGGATTGTGTTAATTACATAATAATGTGAACTTGGTCTACACTAGTTGCTTAGACAGAAAGACTTAATGATTAAACAGAGAATGATTTTGTTTCCTGTCAGTGAGTTATAAGTTAAAAAAAAAAAAAAAAAAAAAACAGAAGAAGAAAAATTTCCAAAAGATTATCTGCACCCTTATAGGTCTTAGGTTACTGATGAAACACTGAATATTAGAATAGCCCATATAAGGAAAACAAATGATAATGACAATTATAATAGTCATAAAACTAATTAAAAAGATATATTTATAGGGATATTGGTTTTCAGATTTCTGGTAGTGTTTTTGTCTGTCTTTGATAGGAGGGTAATGCTGACCTTGTGAAATGAATTTGGAAATATCCCCACCTTTCTAATTTTTTGGAAGAGTTTGGAAAGAATTGATATTAGTTGTTATGATTAGTTATTAGTCTTTGGTAGAATTCAGTCATGAATAAATCTGGCCATGACTTTTCTTTGATGGGAGACTTTATTACTCATTTAGTCTTCTAACTCACTGTTGGTCTGTTTAGATTTTTGATTTATTCATAATTGTCTTGTTAGGTTATATATTTCTAGAACCATATCCATTTATTCTAGGTTGTCTAAGTTTTTGGCATATAATTGTTCACTGTAGTCTCTTATGATCTTTGGACATATGCATTATCAATTATAATGTCTCTGTTTATTGCTGATGTCATTTATTTGAATCTCCTGTCTTGCTAATAAATGTAGCGTAGGGTTTTTCAATTTTGTTGAGCTTTTCTAGAAAACCAACTCTTAATATTTTTGATCTTTTCTATCGTCTTTCTAGTTTATATTTTATTTCTGCTCTAATAAAAGAACTTTTTTCTTTCTTCTGCTAATTTTTGATTTAGTTTGTTCTTATTTTCCTAGTTCCTTAAAGTATGCTAAGTTGTTTATTTAAGATATTTGTTCTTTTTTGATGTAGATATTTAATCTTAAGTTTATTAAGACATTTATTAAGTTTACTGTTAATAAACTTCCCTCTTAGGATGGCCTTTGCTGTGTTCCATAAGTTTTTGGTGCGTTGTATTTCCACTGTCATTAATCTCAATATTTTTTAACTTCTTTTTCCTTTTTGACTCACTGGTTGTTCATATTGTTTGATTTCCACATATGTGAATTTTATGTTAGTTTTCCTATTATTGATTTTCAGTTTTTTACCATTGTAGCTTGAAAAGGCATAGATGCAAAATTCTAAACCAAACACTAGTAAGCTGAATTAATTAGAACATAAAAAGGATCATTTACCATGATCAACTCTGATTTATCCCTGGGATGCAAGGGTTGTTCAATATATGGAGATCAATCAGTGTGACTCACCATATTAACAGAATAAAGGATAAAGGATAAAGGATAAAAAATATGTTATCATCTCAGTAGATGCAGGAAAAAGCATTTGAAATAATTTAATGTCCTTTCAGAGTAAAATCGCTCAACAAATTAGGTATAGAAAAGTATTTCTCAATATAACTTAGGCCATTTATAACAAGCCTGCAAATAACATCACAGTTAGCTTCACAGTTGAAGGTTTTTCCTCTAAGATCAGAAATTAGATAAAGATGTTTACTCTCACCATTTCAATTCAACATTTTTCAGGAACTCATATTCAGAGCAATTGGTGAAGAAAAGCAAGGAAAAGGCACTCGTATGGGAAAGAAAGAAGTGAAATTATCTCTGCTGATGAAATGATCTTACACACAGAAAAATCAAAACACCCTACCAAAAAAAAAAACCTGTTAAAATTAATAAATGAATTTCACTAAAGGTGCAAGACACAAAATCAACATAAAAAATTCAGTGGCATTTTCATATACTGAAAACCAACCATCTGAAAAGGAAATTAAGAACAATCAAAATCATTGATCAACTAAATTATATGACACAAATAAATGAAAAGATATCCTATGTTCACTGATTGGAATAATTAATATTTTTAAAATTCCCATAGTACAAAAGCAAGCTTCAGATTCAATGCAATTCCTACTGCAATGTCATTTTTCACAGAAATAGAAAAAACAATTCTAAAATTTGTATGGAACCACTAAAAACCCTGTGTGTTGCCTCTTCACTCTGTTGATTATTTCCTCTGCTGTGCAGAAGCTTTTTAGTTTCAGGGAATCCTATTTATTCACTTTCGTTGTCTGTAGTTTCGAGGTCTTATCCCACAAAAATTCTTGCCCATACCAATGTAATGAAGCATTTTTCTTATGTTTTCTACTAGTAGTTTCATAGTTTCAGGTCTCAAAGACAAGAGTTGCTGAGATTGTGGAAAAGTAAATTCTTACATACTGTTGGTGGGAATGTAAATTAGTACAGCCATTATGAAAAACAGTATGGAGTTCCCACAAAAATAATTAAAAATAGAACTACTATATAGGCAATTCACCAATCTCACTATTGGGTATATATCCAAAGTAAATGAAATTAGGGTATCAGAGAGATATCTGCATTTTCATTTTAATTGTAGCACTATTCACAGTAGCCAAAAAATGGAGTCTAAGCATCCAACAACATATGAATGGATAAAGAAAATGTGATGTGTATACACAATGGAATACTTTCAGCCATAAAATAATTAAATTCTGTCATTCGTGACAGCATAGATGAACCTGGAGGACATTATGGTAAGTGAAATAAGCAAGGCACAGAAATAAAAATACTGTGTGATCTCACTCAGATGCAGAATCTAAAAAAGTTGATCTCATAGAAGTAGAGGGTACAAAGGTGACAGAGCGAGACTCTTATCTCAAAAAAAATAAAAAATAAAAAAAAAGTTGGTCTCATAGAAATAGAGGGTACAGGGAGGCCGAGACGGGCGGATCATGAGGTCAGGAGATCGAGACCATCCTGGCTAACACGGTGAAACCCCGTCTCTACTAAAAAAATACAAAAAAACTAGCCTGGCGCGGTGGCGGGCGCCTGTAGTCCCAGCTACTAGGGAGGCTGAGGCAGGAGAATGGCGTAAACCCGGGAGGCGGAGCTTGCAGTGGGCTGAGATCCGGCCACTGCACTCCAGCCTGGGCGACAGAGCGAGACTCCGTCTAAAAAAAAAAAAAAGAAATAGAGGGTACAAAGATGCTTATAAGAGCCTGGAGAGGTTATGGGGAGGGGGAAGATGGGGAAATGTTGGTCAGAGGATACAAAATGCAGTTAGATGGAATAATTTCAGGAGATCTATCATACAGCAAGGTGATTATCGTTAATGATTATATATAGTATTTCTGTAAAATGTAGAGAGGGATGTCATAGGCTCTTCACCACAGAATTAGCAAATACAAGAGAGAAAACAGAAATCATAGTGTGAGAAAAAGGACATGAGCTTGGATATTGGACAAATCTGGAGGTTTTTTCCCACTTTAGTTTCTTACGAACAGTAATGGAGATAAAGTATATATCCTATTTTTCTCTTTCATCATTTGCAATAATAATAACAACACTTTCCTTTTAGAATTGTAAATATTTGAAAAAATATACCATAGGTTATAGCCATTTAACTGTGTATCCTCTATCAATGGCAATATTTTCACTACAAGTTAGAGCAGAATATAAATACATGTATAAATCCCGAAAAGCAGTTTCAAATCGCCAGTGACTGAGAAATATCTCTCAACCCTACACTTCTAAAACACATAGCCAACAAGTTTATTTTATACATTTTCCTTTAAAAACTTTACGCTCTAAAATTCTATTGAATTACTACTATTTATTTACTTTTTACACTATTGTCTTTTCAAAATTCAAACCCCGTAAAAACCACCTAATTATAATTTGAATGGAGAAAATACTGGTTACATTTACGACTTTTTATCATTTGTCATTAGGTGATATTGTTGCAACTAAAAATAATAAGCTATGAAAAAAAGTACTGGAGATAAATAGCAACCACTTCACATTTATGAAACAAAATAAAAGCAAATTATGAATCAAAATAAAATCTAGTTTTATAGTATCTGTAATGCTGAATCTTTGACAATGTTTTTCATATTATGTAATAACAATCTTGTATTGATCCATAACATAGTGTTTACCTTGAAAATCATTTGATAATAATTTTTATCCTTACTTCAACAACTTATTTGTCAAATTTTCATTATGCTTCACATTTCCAGAGGAGATGATTTTTGGAATCATTTTCTTTGATTTTGGAATCTCTGAAATACGGCAAATACATATTTTCTGGCAAAGAGTACTAGAAAATGTTTTATTAGAACCTAAAATTTATTGCTTTCTTGAAAATATTCAAAAGAAGAATATTTCATCAGTTACCAAATATTGGTAGCTTAATTATTTTTGAACTAAATTCGAATTAAATATAGATTTTCTAATATTTCTATATTTTACAAAATCGTGATTTTTGTGGCAAATATTTATGCAGATGGATGACGTCTACATATTAGAAGCTGTTTTATTTTGCTTAACTTGCGTTGAACTTGTTCAACTTAGCAAACTAATGCATGTCACAGTAAAAGAAAGAAAACTAATAAATTAAGTGATTGACTTAACGGTGGTAGAAACGAGGACTGATTTGCAAGTTGTTAAATCTATAGGAAGACACTATCTGGATTTGTATAAGTAAACTTCGATGTCGATCAGGCTAAGCTAGTGGCAGTTGCTTTTCTTCTCATTTTGTATTCTCCCTCGATATATCGCATAAGACGTATTCACTTTTATGGTATAAATTTTTTCGACCTAAATTTCATCCACATTTCTATCTCCTGTCTTTCCATACACAAATTTTGTTTGTTTGTTTGTTTGTTTTTGTTTTTTTTTCCCAAGTGTTTCTCATGCCCTTTCATTTTAGGATACAAGGACCCCTCCTAAAGGCATTATTAATAACCTAATTTAGAATTTTCCCAATCCTAAATCCAGTAACTTATTATTACTTCTTCCTGTTAAAGTTTTTCATAACTTTCCCAATGTCCTCTGCTTCAATGAATTCTCATCAATTATCAAGCTGAGTTGATTCTGTAATTTATTTACTTATTCTTTTGCTCATGCATCACAAATATATTGATCCTACTAAAATATGATATGTGAAAAACATCGACAAAATTTTGGATAAATTGGTGATATATATACACACACACACACACACACACACACATACATATTATTTATTTATTTATTTATTTATTTTCATTATTATTATATATTTTTTTGAGACAGATTCTCACTCTGTCACCCAGGCTGGAGTGCAGTGGCACGATCTCGGCTCACTGCAATCTCCAACTCCCAGGTTCAAGCAATTATCCTGCCTCAGCCTCCTGAGTAGCTGGGATTAGAGGTGCCTGCTACCACCCCCGGCTATTTTTTTTGTATTTTTAGTAGAGACGGAGTTTCGCTCTTTTTGATCAGGCTGGTCTCAAACTCCTGTCCTCAGCCTCCCAAAGTGCTGAGATTACAGACGTGAGCCACCACAACTGGCCTGCTTTTCCTTTTTTGAAGGTATAAGCCCAAAATAAATGATAAATAACTGATGTACATTGGACAGACTGACAAAACCATCAGTCAGTAATATTGCAGCAAGCCTCTGTTGACAGTTCAACTACAGCAGAATTCACGGTTTCTTGTCTCTCTAAGCTTGTAACAGGCTTTGTCTGCCTTGTCTCCAGAATGTTCTATCATGTCCCAATTTTAGATTTTAATCCAATATTATTAGTTTCCCCAATAGTGTTATTAAAATATAATGTATTATCTATATATGGATATTTTTGACTGTGAAAAGGGACAATAAATATACAAATAATTTCTAATATTTTGTTTCTTGAATGACAAACTGTTTGATAGAGTATAAATTCATGAAATTTGAAACAAAAATCCCATCAAAAGTTAGTTTCCACAAGTTCCCATATTCTTAAAAACTCTTAAAAAATTTTAAAATCAAATATTGTACACCACTTGATCCCTGCCATTATTTAATTTATTTAGTCCTCTTTACTTGAGAGCATAGATTTTTATATCCTTCTGTTTCAAAATACTTATTTTAAATAATTTCAGTTTTCTGAAAACTTCAAAAGTGATTTTGTTTTTGTTATTGCCTCTAATTTATTATTCATATGAATAGCTGTTCTCCAACTACTTTGGAAATGTAATCATAATTTATAAGACTCATTTGCAAAAAGGTTCATTTTCATTGGAGGGCTCTTAGGTTGCTAATTAAATAGTTCCTCAGAAGCACAAATATTTTAAGTTGATAAGCTGTGAAAAGAAAAATTGCCTATTGGTATCCTTCAAGTACTTTTTGTATTCAGCATCAGATTTGTGTTTGTCTGTGTGTGTAATCTATAAATAAGTAATATATACTTATTTTGTGAATATTTTTAAACATTTGAAAACTTGGCAAGTATAGATTCCAATACCTATTACATTTTCACCACAACCAATTCCATGTATATTCCTGCTCGACAGATGTTTAATCAGAATGTTGCTTTAACTGTGATACCATGCTTCAATCAAATTTATATTCATATTAACTTATAAACCTAGGTAATTTTATGTAGAATATTGATTTATGAAACTGAATTATAACTGCAAATTTATTTTCACAATATGGAAAGTAACTGATGATATCCTATTGCATTATGTAACTATTTTGGCTTTGTTTTTCTGTTAACAGAAATACATTTTCGTCCAATTTTTAAATATGCAAAAGAAAACTTGAAACTAAAATTTAGCAACATTAATTTAGAAGAATTGCTTGATCTGAATAAAAAGCCATGCATAACAAAGTCAAATACAAAAACAACTCTTGTAGCTGAACATTTTCATTATCTTTGTTTCAAAACTACTAACTTTTGAAATATTGCTGATGTTTCTTTAGCAAATATGTGTCTTCATCATCATAATTTTATGTTGCTAGCAATATTATTATGAATTCCTTAGTGGATTACAAATGTTTGTTAACAGTTACTTTGTTGGAACAATTTGTCTAGTAAATATATATTTTTATTATTTTGTGCTAATTGTTACTAAAATATTTTGTTACAAAATTGCAAATGTTACTTAATGAAAAGTAAGTTTGTATATTTATAACATTTTATAAATGGCAAATCTCCACAAGAGATATAACTGGATAACTTTCTATAAAATACAACACATTCAACTGGGGAATTGATCTCAATTACTAACACGTATTTCCTAGATATCGAAACTATAATCTACTACCATATAAAATTATTATATCTAGGAATTGCTCAAATTTAGAAATTACATACTTCAATATCCAACTCTTGATCATAAATTTATATATTTCCTCTTCTCTACTCCTTTAATTCCCTATCATTCCCGATTTCAGACTAAATTAAAATGAATTTTTCCTTAATTCATATTTTCTTTACAAAAAAAGGTCTATTTCCTTTTTTTCTTATTGTAACCTACCCATTATCCATCGTGTAACCATATTTCTTTCATTATTATTTCCTTTTAGACAAACCTGATTCTGAGCTCAACGCTACCATACGACTTTCTATTTGCTCACAAAATGCTTATCACTGCTATTAAAAATCATACAAAATACACTTTGAACTGCAATGAGACCTGAATACTCTCTTGAAATGTTCTTGTTTTCCTAATAAATTTCCTATTTCTAGCTTCCAGCCTTATTCTTATAACTCAACCCAACACATTTCTCAGAACATGATTCATGTTCTGTTTCTCTTGAAAATTAGGGTATCAAGAAACTTCACATTACTTCTGTCTAGACCTCAAAATTCTACCTACGTCTTTCATCATGCTTCGTTGCTTACAGTTCAGTGGAAACAGAGTTCCTTCTCTTATTGAAGGTCTATATCTACTCTCTGACCTAACTGGTTTCTATTTCCTCAGGGAATTTCTTCATCCACTCTCCCATGTTTTTTCTATTTTGGACAAGAAAGAGTAATAGTAATAATAATAATAATTAGAGCCATAATAAATATGGTTCCATCAACTCTAGTTCTGAGTATCTAGTTATTACCTATATCAACCTTCCATTTGGTTCCTAGTTTCCAAATCAATTAGTCCACATTTAATGTATCTACTTGCTGATTTCCCACTTACCTGTTCCAGCAGTCGCCGACACCAATCTGTGTTGTTTACCAGGGCCGTACTAGCTGAATATTTTCAGTCATCTCTTGGTATGTCTGACATTGTCGATCTTTCCCAAGTTTTTGAAAGTTAGATTTCCTTGGTGGCTTCATTCTCTCTGATGACTCATTATTGATTGCCTTTGCAAAATCTTTTTCCTTTTTATTTCCAATGGTGGAACTTCTGAGAATTAAAAAAAAACTCGAATGATAAATAAGGTGAGGTCTACAAATGGTAATTAGTATTTGTTATAAGGGTGATGTTAATAACTTTGACAGGGGCCGGGTGCAGTGGCTCATGCCTGTAATCCCAGCACTTTGGGAGGCCGAGACGGGCAGATCACGAGGTCAGGAGATCGAGACCATCCTGACTAACACGGTGAAACTCCGTCTGTACTAAAAAATACACACACACACAAACTAGCCCGGCGAGGTGCCGGGCGCCTGTAGTCCCAGCTACTTGGGAGGCTGAGGCAGGAGAATGGCTTGAACCTGGGAGGCGGAGCTTGCAGTGAGCTGAGATCGCGCCACTGCACTCCAGCCTGGGCAACAGAGCAAAGACTCCTTCTCAAAAAAAAAAAAAAAAACAAAAAAAAAAACTTTGACAGGTGCATTTTCACTAGAGGTGAGTAGAAAATTATACAGAAGTCAGTTGAGGGGTGAATGCAAGGTAACGATATGTACCTATCTTTCAAGAAGTTGACTATAAATGATAAGAGAGAAATATACCTGTAGATAATGAGTAGACAGGGTCAAATATTTTTTTAAAAATTCATATATGTATATTTTTAAATAGATTTTCATATGAAATTTTAAAATTCATATATGTGTGTGTGTGTGTATATATATACTTGTTTTATGATTGGAATCAATTTGGAATGCTTAATTCCCTAAAAGGAAAAAAAAAGATATCAAGATTCCAGTTCAGAAGGGCATGGATAATCTTAGATTTCCTACTTTATTTTACCATCCATTGTCTTTTGATTTCTAACACTAATTAAAGTTTCAAATCTTGCTATTTCTAATATATTTAGTACCTCAGTATCTAAAACATGTAACTTACCAAATTATAAAATCTGTCATTTAGTTCTCATTGACTTTAGAATAAAATCCAAACTCCTTAGCATAGAATAAAACATCCTTCATTAATGAGCACTTTACTAACACTCAGGTCCACATTTTACTACTTTGGCCTCCTGAATCTATTGACAGATATTTGTATCCATAATCTTCAGAAATGCTGATATAAGTGCTTCTTCTTCCTGAAAAGTCTCTTCCTCTCTTTACCAACTTAGTTTATTTTGTATAATTTGGAACATTTATTTATTCAACAAAGATTTGTTGTGAGTGTATGTAGCATAATATTAGGTGTTGATGACTGATAAAGAAAAAAGGTAAGAATACAAAGATAGAGATATGCCTGCATGTTGCTGATATTCTAGTGAAGGCTATTTATATTATGACTAATAATCATAATATAAATACGTAATGCAACAAGCATTACTATTATTGGGGAAATTACAAAATACTATGCAAATGTATAACAAAATGCCTTAGCCTTTTGGAAAGGTTTGCAAAGGGTATTTAGGATAAATGCTATTTAACATAAATTAATTAATCAATGAGATAATGAAGACATGAGACATGATAATTGAGTAGCAAAATCAGAGTGGGAAAGATTTAAGAAAAGTGCAAGAAGAAAGAAACTGTACACTTCAATGATTAAACTGGAACTTTGAGCATTCGCAAAATAGAGAGAAACTCAAAGTGGTTGGAAAGAAATTTAGCAAGGAGGAAAAACAAATAGTGTGAACTTATTCTAGAGATAAACACCAGGGCATAATTCTGCAGGAGCTTACAGACCATAATAAAAAATAAAGTTTTTTAAAATCAGAGGAAATATTTTCATATGTTTTTCCACAAATTTGTGCTATGATCACATACAAATGTTTAAAACATAATTTGACATGTTGCCTAGAGGCCAGACAGCATACATGCCAGAGTGAATGTAGGACAACATGAACAGATTATTATATACTTGAGATAAAAAAAAGATGAGTTGAACTAGGATACTGAAAGCGGACATGAAAAGAAGGAGCTGACTGAAGAGTTTTAATAGGATGATTTCAGAATTCAATAGTGGAAATAAGAGAGAGGAAATAAGATATTATTTTTGAGAATATTTACTAGGACCCTCTAGTATAGGTTAGTGCTCATTTATATGCATTTTGGACTTATCTCACTTTTAGAATTGACTACATATAATTGTCACTATTTATCTTTCTTCTCCTGAGACAATAAGATATGAGGAGTAACAATATAGCCTCCTTTTATTGCTATATTTTCAGTGCCAAATATAATGTCTAAATTATTTTTTGTTTAATAAATGTAAAAATTTGGGGGGTAGGAAGCCATTTTGGAAATTATAGGTACTCTTTGACTTTCTGGGTGCTTCTAACAATCACCTTGTTTCTTGCTCTTTCTTGTTCCAGGACAAGTCTGCATGTGCTTATACAAGGGGTGAGAACTTATAATTTTAATTATTCATATGAATATCTCAAGTCAAATTGACTCAGGAAAGTCATGATCTTTGTAAACTCTCATTTGGAAAGGATTTAACTTAAATAATAGCAATGATGATGTTTAACAGAAATGCCTTTAGATAACAACGTTGTGGTTTATTGAAAAAAGCACTATATTGATAATCAGTAAACCCTTTTCTGATACTGAGTAGTTGTGAGTTATTCAGTAAAATTAAGAAATTGTTTGATATTTGCATAGAAAATTTTACCTTTCCTTGTTCTTCACCACACATGCAACTGCTCTGCCTCTTTAATTACCTCTCCTATGCTATTCCTATGGCTACATTCCACAGAGAGTTGCTAGGCACCTCCCAGACATGAATAAGAGAATCAATTTCCATAAATGATACATCTAGAGGAGTAAATTCAAAGACTTGGAAAACAGCCAGTTCTCTAGGTTTGAAGCAATGCTTCTTGCATTGCAAATCTGCTGATGCTGAGAGCATGTGAAGATGTGAAAACAGCAGGCCTCTTAGTCATCTGCAGACTGCAGGGCTGTGGTGAGCCCACCACAGGCTGGATAGCTGGAAGGTGCCCTTTAAAAGGCCCTGATGTACTTGAAACCATATGGCAAAGCTGTGAATATTGGGAAATAGGAACAGCAGCAGAGCTACCTGTTGTGCCACAGTTACAAACCCAGTGACTTCTGCATTATCCGAAAGGCTCAGAATAAACACTATTAACCTAAGAAAAAAAAAAAGAAGTTAATATTTATAGATAAATATGAATGTGCTAGTTTCATTTTAATTTTCAATTTTGTGTATTTTAACTTTTTCTCTGATGAGATATGTGGTCTGCCTCTTCATGGACCAATAAAAGGCCTTTTACATATCCAGTGTACAGAAAAACAAGAAAGACAGTTATCAATCTACCATATGCAATTAAGCAGCAATTTATGACAAGAAGTAAATACCATTGACTATCTTACCCAAGTACCGTATGTTAAACAAAATAGAAATTATGAACTGAGGTTACCATTGTCACTATTAATAATGGAAAATAATAGATACAGAAAATATATATTTACAATTATTTATTTAGAAAGTTGTTCTTTCTGTTTTGTTTTGTTTTAATTCTTTCTGCAACCTAATTAGCTCTGCCGTCTGCAAGACCTAAGTTTATGCCTTAGGGTAACAAAAAAAAGAAATTCAAATATTTTAATAACATTTGAGTTTGCATAGCCACAAAAGCTAAGTTTAACTGCTTCTGATTTAGTTTTAAGGCTCACTTGATACCTCCGGTTAATGGTATATCAAGACACTTCTTCCAATAGAAACCTTGTGCTGATATTTCTGAAATAAGCCTATAAATTCATTAGAACTTCAGTCAAGAAAAGTAAAAAATGTTTATGTGGGCACATCTGATTTTATAAATTTGAATAGATTGACATTAGGGCCAGATTTTGTACACTCTTAGAGAGATAGTTCATCCATTTTTACTATTGAAGAATATTTTATTTTATTAATATACCATAATTTGTTGATCCATTTTTCTATGTATGGACTTTTGGGTAATTTATAGTTTTGAAAAAAAATTCTTAGTATGAATACATTAATTGTATAATACATATTATAACTGAATTTAAAATAGACTGGATGACAGTATATTTTCTATTGAGGTACAACATATATTATAAAGTGCAGTCTTGTAAGAGTACAGTTTTTACTATCATAAGACATATTAGTAAGCCATGTAGATGTAAAATACATAGAACAGTTATATTAACTCTCAAAATGCTAAAAAGAACTGTGCCTAACCAAAAATCATGGCTATTTTTGTCTATTTGTTTTCTAAAAGTTTTTATAGTTTTTCATTGTACATTTAGGTTTATAATCCATTTTAATATATTCATTATGGTATGAGCTATATAGATCAAGATTCTTGTTTGCATGTAGATATCAATTATTTCAGTACCATTTGTTCCAGCACCAACTTTCCCAATGCGATTCGTCTTTACTGAATTGTCTTTGTACCTCTATTAAAATTAAATGACCATACATATGTGGATTTATTTCTTGATGCTCTATTATATTCCATTGAACCTTGTGTCTGTATATTTTTTCCAGTATTGTGGCTCTATTACTTACTGTAGTTATATCATAAGTATTAAAAGTAGGTCATATGAGTCTTTAACCAGTTTTTTTATCACGATTTCTTTGACAATTTTAAATCCTGTTGTCTACCGTATAAATTTTAAAATCATTATAAATTTCCATAAAAAATTCTGCATTTAGTCTTCCAAAATTAAGCATAATTTTATTCATAGTGTTTTTGTAGTTGCCTTTCATCACATTGAGAAAAACATTCTCTTCTAGTGCAAATTTTCTGAGAAGTTTTTCCTGAATGGAGGTTGAATTTATCCAAGTATTTTTTTTCTCTATTAAGATGACCATGCACAGCCGGGAGCAGTGGCTCATTCCTGTAATCCCAGCACTTTGGGAGGCCGAGGCAGGTGAATTACGAGGTCAGGAGATCGAGATTATCCTGACCAACATGGTGAAACCCCATCTCTTCTAAAAATACAAAAATTAGCTGGGTGTGGTGGTGCACACTTGTAGTCCTAGCTACTTGAGAGACTGAGGCAGGAGAATCGCTTGAACTCGGGTGGAGGTTGCAGTGACCTGAGATCGTGCCACTGTACTCCAGCCTGGGCGACAGAACCAGACTCCAACTCAAAAAAAAAAAAAAAAAGCCCATGCTATTTTTCATTTTATTCTGTATATATTGTGAACTACATTTTTTTTAAATCCTTAACTGTTCTAATTTTTCTGTGAGTAAGCCCACTTAGTCGTGATGTATTAACCTTTTTACATTTTGATGAATTTATTTTGATTATATTTTGTTCAGGATTTTTGCGACTACTTTCATGGGGGATATCAGTCTGTCATTTTCTTTCAATATTTTTGTCTAGTTTTGTAGACATTAACCCTTTTAAAAACCCCTTTTCTCTCTGATCCATATCTCTCACATACTGCATGTGTGCTATTCATCACCAGAAAGTGCATACTAAATACCCAGTATTGGTACTGCTAGTTTAATCACTAAAGATAAAACGACAAAGGAAATATAGGGTTCCTATTCTCATGAAGCATGTACTCTCTTGTAGTTAGATTGTAATCAAGTAAAAGAACAAGATGATTTCTAACAATGGCAAGCTGTATTATTAAGATAAAAACAATACTTGTGTGGAAGGAATGGGAAGGATGGGTGCTCTCTGAGTGCTTGATCTTTGTTTTGAAAGTGTTTCAATCTCGTAAATACTTAGAGGTAGAACATATCCCCACCACCCCCTAACAACCAGCAACTGCAAAGCCATGGATGTATGAAATTGCTTAGCATGAGCTAAGGAGCATTAGAATTATCACTTTCACTTATAGGCTGTAGAAAGTTTAAGTGTTGTTTCTAATGTGCTTTACTCAGCTTTACCTATATAACAAATCTACACATGTATTTCTGAACTTAAAATAAAAGTTAAATAAAAAGAAAGAAAAAATAAAAGAAGGAAGGAATAAAGGAAGGAAGGAAGGAAGGAAAAGAAAGAAGGAAGAGAAGAAAGAAAAGAAAGAGGAGATGGAGGGAGGGAAGAAGGAAGGAAGGAAGGAAGGAAGTTGTCATTGGAGATTTTACTTCTAATTATAAGAATCCATTCATTTAGCATGAAGACATCTATGCAGTGCATGTCTATTCATGGTCTCTACATTGTAATCACATATTACATTTTAAATTTTATTATTTTTTTCTATAAGTAAGCAACAACAACAAAAGGAAGTTGCAAGAGCGTTCCTCCCACCCAAATCAATATGAAAAATTCAGACTATCTGCAAAATCACATTTTTAGCAGATAAAAGGGCCAAGGTTACAAAGGAAAGAGGGGAACTAAGTCCCATTTAATAGAACCACTCTGAAAATAGATGAGTAATTTCCTTGAACAGCTTTAAGAGATCATTAAAAAAAAAAAAAAAGCAGAGCAGAGAATCAGTTAAACTTACAAGTTAGTCAATAGAGATGTTTCAGACTACTACACTCACACACACACACTCAGACACACACACAAATAAAAACTTTAAAAAGGAAAGAGAAAACAACAGAGAAATCAAAATGTGGAAAAATATGAACATTTCTTGCCAATATACACTTTGATTCCCAGAAGAACAGTAGAGGATAATGGAGCAGAAGCAGCATTTTAAAAGGCAGTAAAATATGAGTTAAATAAAAAATGAGATAAAAGTTAAGCAATGTGAAAATAAATCAAGAAGATCCAACATTACTTGGTAGAAGCTCCAGAAGAAGACAACAGAGAAAATGAAAAAAAATCATGAGCAATATAGAGATGTATTTTTCTAAAACTATATTTTCAAAAAGTAAGAAGTCATCAATGCATTAAACAGAACTTTCAGAAAAAAATACTAGGTATGCCTACTCATAAAAACAACCTGGAGACCAGTTAAATTCCATTAATAGTACTTCAAAATTAAGAATTCTTTGTTATCCTTTGCTAATAGCTTTCATTAGTTTGTTGTTGTTGTTGTTGCTGTTGTTTTAATAAGGAGTCTTGTTTAAAAGGAAATTTCAGTGAGATCATTCTTTTTGGCTAGCATTTAAAAGAGAAAGAGAACATGGATTACAGACTTTTGGTTACCCTTTTCTACTAAATAAAGTTTCCAAAGAGACAGGTGACATAAAAACTCATGGACAGAAATGAGTTTAGAAGACGAGGGAAAGCAATTTACCCTGAGAAAGGAGTGAAGGAAGGAAGGATGAGTCCAGATGTTAGACTCATTTTAAGATTGCCTCACACTGTGTGCAATATTAATAATGTAATGTTATGTGGTGAGATGAATTTTACATCACACAAGAATTTGGTATATTTATAGTGTTAATTGGATCATTGAAACAAAATTTATTATATTAACTTCAGTCGATGGAATAGGTTTATAGTGATACAATTTTTATTTAAAATAATTTTAGGAAGTATGACAGTAGATGAGAAATTTCTATCCATAACATTGATTTCAAAAATTATTTTGCAAGTGTTTTAGACAGACCATGCAGTCTCTATCATGTACATGAATGCATACATATATACATGAATAATGATATTCATTCATCCCAAGGTTAATATTATAAAAACGATTATTATTAGCATGAGAAAAACATCATTATTCAAAGAACACTGTAGTGGAATCACGGTAATGGTCTGGCACTTGAGGAGCTTGGGTAGTGATAGCTGATGCCCACCTGAAGAGGTATTTTGCAGGGTCAGGTTTCCTGTTATTCCCTCAGACATAATTTTGCATCGTGTCCTTAGAATCCTCAGTTTTCATTACTCCACCCCCAGCTTGTGGAGTAGCATCAGTACTGTAATATGTTTGGTACTTTTGGAAATAATAATAGGTATTTTATTATTACCCCCCATAAAGTCACTGCCAAAACGAAAGTCAAAGGACTGAGGAGACAAAGACAGAATTTGAGAGACACTGATAAGGTCATTTATTATTGTACTTAGACATGGGAGTTGCTGTTTCTACAATCCAGGTTGTGGTATTGAGGAAATATTGTGAGAAGTATGCGTTAGAAATATCCTTATTAAATATGTACTTGGAGTGTTTTAACTTCAGGAAATACATACTTAATATATTTTCCATTTAATAAGAAGTTACTTGTAGCATTTATAAAGGTAACTAATTATAATATAGGCTATTGGGATACATAAATTAAATTCACTGAGAATGTTCCATTATTATTCCTGACTCTGTTCTAGTAAAAATAAAATACTATGTATCCTCTCAAGAATTTGCAAGGTAAGTATGTTAATCTACGAAGAGTTCTACCCTCTCACTTAAAAATTAATTAATATGTTTTAATTTGCTTTTGCTGAGCCACAAAACATGTTTACAATAGTCTTACGTGCTATAGAAGTAATAAAGGTACGGAAAACATAGCCTCTGCTCTAAATAGCTTGCAGCCTAAATGAAACAAAATGAAAATTCCAGAAAAGTAACTCAGATGCATCAAAGGAGAAATGGAGTTGTATCTTGATAGAATTGCTATGTATACATAACATTAAGCAAGTATCTCACGAAGTAAAATTTGTTTTTGGAAATCTGTTAGCAAGGCATCACACTGGGCACTGCAATAAAAATTCTTAACTAAATTAACACAGTCACTTTCCTCAAAATTTTTTCTAGTTGAGTACTAAATGAAACTGTTTTCTTGTTTGTGTTTGAAGGCCAAGGAAATAAGAATAGCATATATCTTATCTTCAAACACTACCCACATCAGTGTGGAGAGTGGAAATTTGGTACTAAAACTGGCTAAGAAATAACAGAAACATTTTTACCATATCATAACCATAAGAAGACATACTCAGTTGCAGTAGATGGCAAAGAGCACACACTATTTAAATTGCTATATTATGCATACTAGCTCATTCTCTTTCTTTTTCTCTCTGCTTTTCTTTCTTTTAATTCTATCATAATTAAACTCCAGTAGTTCAAAAATACATGCAGGCTGGTTCTTGTGTTATTTTTTTAAAAAATGTAAGATATTTGTGTGAACTAAACAAATCTATGTATTATATTAGGGAAACATACATATACACACATATATACACACACATGTATACATATATATATAATGTTTATAAGTGACTAAAATACAAATTTTATTTGAAGAGAAGGCACTTGACATCCAACAATCACCACAAATCCAAACCTACAAGAATTAGCACCAATTTTTTGAAATAATTTATCTTATCCTTAGTACACATAAATCAATAATAATCTCATTGATGATTTTAAGATAAGAACATTATGAGACTTTAGTAATAATAAACATCAAAGAGATCTTATAGAGAGATAAATGCACTATTGAAACAAAATTTAAAGATGTCCTTCTTTTTAGTTGATACTTACTTCACGTATTTTCTGAAAGCGTGCCATGGTAATTAATGGCTGCTAGTGACCCGTGAAGGTCATCTTTCAATTCTCTTCTGTTAGGAGGATGACTCTTAATTCAGACAAGGACATCCCAATAAAAAGATACAGTGTAAAAAAAAAAAAAAAAAGACAAAGTAGTAGAGAGATGAGAAAAGAAGACAGAGAGTATTAGGAGAGAAGAGATAAATGGACAAGAAGCAATCAATAAGAATCAAAGTTCACTGTCCTTGCAAAACATCAGCAGACCCTAGTAAGCCTGCTTACAGCAGCTTTTTACTCATTTTGCATTTCTGTAATTTCTTAAGAGAAGAAGAAGAAGTAGGTAGAAGAGGAGGCAGGGGAGGAGGAGAAGAAGGAAAGAAGACCACCTAGGACACTTATCCACACATATTGAGAAGTAGATTTTGGTGCTAATACAAAAATCTGAATTTTTTGTTTTGCTATCAATACTACACAGTAGAAACAGACATTTGATAGACATCTCATAAGAAACACCAAATATCGGTAAGAGAAAGAGCTGGCCGGGCGCGGTGGCTCACGCCTGTAATCCCAAAACTTTGGGAGTCCCAGGCAGGTAGATTACGAGGTCAGGAGTTCGAGACCAGCTTGGCCAATATGGTGAAACCCTGTCTCTCCTAAAAATACAAAAATTAGCCGGGCATGGCGGTGGATGCCTATAATCCCAGCTATTCTGGGGGCTGAGGGAGGAGAATCGCTTGAATCTGGGAGGCGGAGGTTTCAGTAAGCCAAGATCGTGCCACTGCACTTCAGCCTGGCAACAGAGTGAGACTCAGTCTCAAAAAAAAAAAAAGAAAAAAAAAAGATAGAGAAAGAGCCGTAATTGACTGTTACAGGTTAAACAGGGTTTATCTGTTCTGTTCGGCCCTAGTGTGAAGTAGGTTGGTATGCTCCCCAAAATTAAAACTGACAATCCATCCACTCTCGGGATAATAGTAATTTTTTGGAGAACAGAGTCTCAGTATGTCACACGGACTGGAGTGCAGTGGTGCGATCTCAACTCACTCCAACCTCTACCTCCGAGGCTCAAGCAATCCTCCTGCCTCAGCCTCTTGAGTAGCTGGCAGGGACTACAAGCATGCCTTACCTCACCCGGTTTATTTTTGTACTTCTTGTAGAGATGAGTTTTCACCATGTTGCCCAGGCTGTTCTAGAACTCCTGGGCTTAGGTGATCCAGTCGCCTCAACCTCCCAAAGTGTTGGATTACAGGCATGAGCTACTGTGCCTTGCTGGAAAAATAGCAATTCCAATATCTGTAATTAGGTCCTTGTTTATTCAAAAGTTTGATCACTTAAAATACATATACCTAAATATAAGTGGTTCAAAAATTTTAATCTCATGTATACAATATTTCTAAATATACAAACACATTTGTATTATAGTTTAAGAATCCATGGTCTATATTTAAATAGAATGTGGTTAATAAAGCAACAACAGATATCACACTGTATAAATCTTAGTAAAATCTTCCTGTACAGTACAAAAACATACGAGATCAAGTATTAGTGGATCTGATTTCAGGTTTTGGGTATATAGTTCTTATTAGGAGTTGTATCTTAAGAGAATAACTTTGCCTTTAATAGTGTTAGTTTCCTTGCTGTGAAATGGGATATGGTACAGAGTTGTTATTGAGATGGTGAGGATCAATATAAATTGAGGATCCTGTAAATGTAAGTTGAGACACAGTCAGGTGTTATTGCAATGACAAGTATGATTCATAATTTTTAAAATTTAACTACAAAATCTGGGTAAGTATGTTATGATAAGTGAAATACCAGACAGTAATTATGTAAATGATATTCTTTGGTTCTCCAAATGGGTTACAGTTGCCTTGATTTTGCTGTTACAATAATTAATGTTTGTTGGTTAAAAAATTGGGTAGTTAATTCTGTTTGTTTCCTTGGAATTTTGGGTATGTGATTCATTCACTGAAATGTGACTTTACAGGTACAGAAACCTATTCTCTTAGGAGAATGAGTACTCTGTACCTCTTCAATTTCCCAATATACAGTGGTGGTTCACAAATTAATTTTTAATATTGTCATAAAAGAATGAAAAAAATAAAACCCCAGTTTGATATTTTTAACAAAACAATTTTTCTTAATTTCAGTTAAAACATCCTTCATGTACTGATTAAATTAAAAACTGGTAAACATGACAGGATTAAAATCATTAGATTATTTTTTGAGATGTCCCTCCTCCTAAAGAATCCAGTTGTGCTATGTGTTCTTCAATTTTCTGGTAGCACGAAAAGTGTTTCCACAGCTCATACCTTCTCAAATAAAGTGTAGAGAAATGAAGGAGGTTCAGCAAGTCCCAGTCACTAGAATACAAACTAGCACGCTTGAATGACAGCATTAATAATGGAAAATTGAACATTTTCAAAAACTTCCTGCTGATGATGGCCGGGCTCAGTGGCTCACTCTTGTAATCCCAGCACTTTGGGAGGTCGAGGCGGGTGGATCACGAGGTCAGGAGACTGAGACCATTCTTGCTAACACGGTGAAACCTCGTCTCTACTAAAAATACAAAAATTAGCTGGGCGTGGTGGCGGGCGCCTGTAGTCCCAGCTACTCAGGAGGCTGAGACAAGAGAATCGCTTGAACCCGGAAGGCGGAGGTTGCAGGGAGCTGAGATGGTGCCACTGCACCCCAGCCTGGAGACAGAGCTAGACTCTATCTCAAAACAAAAACACAAAAAACTCCCGGCTGATGAAAGGCACGATTACCTCATAATTAAAATAGCATTCTGAGTTACAAAATTAAATTCCAAATTCCAAATGGTTGCACTTATCAGCAGGTATGGATTAACTCAAACTAATGTATTTAATGTAATTTCATAGAAATATTAAAGAGTTATTTGCAGATGCCTAAAACGGAACCTTATTATTTACAAAACGTTTTTTAAAACTCTTTGCACTTCAAGTTTTTCAGTAGTTTGGCTGCAAATGACCTGAAAATAAGTTTTTTTGAGCATATAAATAATCAGTGTGGTGAAGCAATAGTATTACACTGCAAATTTTTCCAATTCTTCCTAGAATGAATTTAACTCCATCCTGCTTGGAAAATCGCTCTCTTGTCTGTACACAGACACACCCACTAACACACAGACATACACACAATTTGTACATATGTATATATATACACACATATATACACACACGTATGTATAAATACACACATATATATACACACACAATATAAATTGTATGTATATATATACATGAACACATATATATATACAATTTATATTGTGTATATATTTCTATTGTCTAAAAGTAAGTAAAGTTAGATAAAATTTAAAATTTAGTATCTGTTCCAAATAACACACACACAGACATACACAAATACAGGTATGTATCTGCACACATATGTATATATTCACATAAAATATCACTTTGTAAACCTATCTTGTGAATTTTAAATTGTATTTCTTTTAATGATTTACATATCTTAAAATTTATTAAATGTAATATATGCATGCAAGAACTTGCAGTGATGAATTATTTTAGAAAGTGTTTACACTACATATTAGGCCTTATTTTATTATCAACTATTCCAATCTAATATTGCCCCAATAACAACTAAAGTGAACAATAAAAAATATTGTACTCCATCTTGAGTTTTCAGATTAAATGTAGAAGGAAGAAAAAAGAGATATTATTTCTTCTTTAAGAATCATCAGTAAGCTTAGTTGTTGTAAAATTCTTTATATTATATAGTCTTTATTTTATTTTTACATACAGAAAACAACTCACTAACCAGAGCAAAATGTAGGTAATGTTTCTTTTGAGAAAAGTAGCAGTGTGATACTTTTGACAGCTTGGTGATTTCCTTTTGGGTGACCTTGAATTGATAATGATGTCTTATGCTTAAGAAGGATCATTAATCTTGGAGCATCTTAGTGACAATCTCAGTGTCAATTTCTTTATCACAGTGGATATATGTCTGAACTGCTCACACTTAGGCTAAATTAAGAGATCCTGGTGGGCTACACAAATAAACAGTAGCACAGAACGAAGTCATTCATTCTTTAAGGAAATAAAGGTAATTCGTCTCAATTCATGTAAGAATGTGATAAAAAACTAGTGAAAAAAATATGAAACCAAATGCATTTCACTTTAAATCAAGGAAAGTCAGAATTTTTTTTAATGCATTGCCTATTTCAGAAAACAACTTTGTGTGAAACTTCCCACTAATAAAACATTTCTCAAAAGCGTTATAGTTGCCATCAGTACAATAGACATTACTTTTACCAATATGTTAAATTTGTAAGTTATGCATTGGTAAATCTGAACTGTAGCACTAAAGGAAATAACTGTAGATTGTGATATTAGATTGTGATACTAGACATTATAAATTTATCTCTAAACATTTCCTCAGGTTTGAATTCACAGATTTGAAGAATTTATCTCTGATGAAATTTCAGATTATATTGCATAATAGTATTTTCAAAGTCAACTTCAATGATTAATTGAAAATAAATATCTCGGCCGGGCGCGGTGGCTCAAGCCTGTAATCTCAGCACTTTGGGAGGCCGAGACGGGCGGATCACGAGGTCAGGAGATCGAGA
>NW_012116154.1:9366038-9374769 GCF_000951035.1 Colobus angolensis palliatus | reverse complement strand
AAAAAAAAAAAAAAAGAAAAAGAAAATAAGTATCTCTTTAAAATTTGAAAAGTATTTTTTTCTATTTTGCTTTCAGATGGCATGAGCTATTAGAAGAGAAAGTGGAGTGGATTCAGTAAAGAAGGGATTAATAGTTCTAACATTTTATAGCTAGATGATTTTTAGAAAAAACACTTTCCTTCTCTGAGTCTCAATTCCATCATTATTAATAGTGGAATATAATATGTATTAAGGGTGATTATAATTATTCAAAAAGAATATAATTATAATATTTAACATAATATATATGTCTAATGACATAAACTTTGATTATACTGCGTAATTTGGAGGATCCCTGGGACCAGGAGTCTCGCTCGGTCACCCAGACTGGAGTGCAGTGGCGCGATCTCGGCTCACTGCAAGCTTTGCCTCCCAGGTTCACGTGATTCTCCTGCCTCAGCCTCCCGAGTAGCTGGGACTACAGGCGCCCACCACCTCACCCGGCTAGTTTTTTGTATTTTTTTAGTAGAGACGGGGTTTCACTGGGTTAGCCAGGATGGTCTCGATCTCCTGACCTCGTGACCCGCCCGTCTCGGCCTCCCAAAGTGCTGGGATTACAGGCTTGAGCCACCGCGCCCGGCCCCAGAGATTCTTCTAATACCCTCAGATTGGTTTGAGATCACAGCAGTGAGTCTAATACTTTATAAGATTTAACAAAGTGCATTCTTTTGCTTAATAACCTTCCAAGTCATTGTTCCACTGAACTTTATCTGGATTGGATGAAGATTTCTGGTCAGTTTCATTTCATTCCTTGATGTTCAGAAAGACAAAAAAGTAAACCCTGTGTTGAACAGAATAGATAGTTTTCTGTAATCTCCCTTGTTCATCCTTAATAACTATGATTTTTATAATGATAGACTCTACCTGAATTTCAAAATGATATCTGAAACTTAATTCCATTGAAGAGATACTAATGTTTTAATCAGAATTCACATATTGACAAAAGCATTTATACTTCAATCTTGTACAAAATTATTCTCAGTTGCAAAATAAATAGTTAAAATTAACATGTTTTCATAGATTAAAATATTTTATTAATATAAAGTTATGAAAACCTGAACTGGCATATACTCAAACATTCCTTTAACTTCTATGCACTCTCTCTCTCTCTTATTTTTTTTATTTTTATTTTTTTACTATTCCTATAGTAAGATTTAATCCAACATTAGTTGTACCTACTATGTACTTTACCAGAGATTGGGGTGAAAAAAATTTTAACAGTCTTTTCTAGGAAAGAATTTAGCTTTTACATTAATAGGGAACTGTATAATTTAAATCATATCCTCCTTGACTCTTCAGTTAAAAAAGAAAAAAAGCAAATGAACAAACAAATCAAAACAAAAAATAGAAGAAAAAATCAGAATAAAACAAGATGAAATAAAAAATGAGTTACTGTCAACATGTTGCCAGCATATATATCACCAGTGCTATAAATTGATCATTTATAATGTCTACAAAATTGAATATCATAGCCAGTTGCAACTTATATCCTTAAGTCAAATTTATAAAGAGAATATTACTGGTACAGTGTCACAATTCAGTAATATTGGAATGTTCACACTACATGCATGCATCTGTGTCTATCACTCATATTACAACAGTTACCATTGGAGTTAATATGACTTAGGCAGAACTGAAAATGAATATTCTTGTCCATTCCTACATAAACTCTCTGATCTTCTTTTATGATTAGAATGAAAAGGAAAGTACTCCCTAAATCAATTACTGCATAACAAAAACTATCTGGCACAACAGCTGAAATTGTGGCTATTACATGGTTAAGCTTGAGGTAGGTTGCTAACAATTTTTCTCCTGGACATTTTAGAGGTTTCTATTTAACCTTACCTTCTATGGTAACTCAGCACTGAGTCAATGTTCAGGTTACTTCAATTTCTTGTTATATTCAAATATGTACTTCAAAGTCACTGGTAGTTCCAAAATACCCATGATTTCACATGAAACACAATCAGATAGGAATTTATTTTAGTTCGCCCCCTCTAGTTTTCATTTTAACAGGAGGCATGATGACACTGTGAGACTCAGGATATCAGTATCAACTCTCACCCTATATCCATATAGTCCTTGAAATGTCTGGGTATTTTGTTTTCAGCATTCAATCCCTGAAGCAGGTGGATAAAGCCATTTTCTGTATGTATCTGTCATGGTGTTACAGGGTTCTACCTTCTAGATATCCAACCTCCTTTTTAGTCACTGGGATCCAGATCTAAAAATGGTGAGGTCAAGGTGTTCAACAAATTATTGTGGCATTTTATTGGGATAACAGCCCTCAGTTTCCTGCTCCTTAATTCTCATCCTTATTTGATTGTATATCTTTAGTAGCACCCTTGTTGACTGCAATCTACTTTGTCCAGGGATGCTAAATCAACCATCTCTATAACTTTGCAGGAGTAATGTCTCATCATTTTCCTCCAGTTGTACTGGTTATTACAATAATTTTGACCTCCCATGTTTTAGACATTATATGTTGCCACCTTGCCTCTATTAGTTTAGGGCTCATTAATCTCAATGGCTTTTAATGAGCCTTATTTTATGACTGTTTCTCTTATTTTCAAACTGAACCTGCAGCGAGCAGTCACTGCTGAACTTCTTAATGATATCGATATCCTTCTTATAAGTATATTTCTGATAGTCCTAGTAAAGAGTATGTCCTTGGAGCCTATCTTGTAAAAATATATTCTTCTGGTATTTTTGTTGTTGTTGTTGTTGTTTTCTTTGTTTTGCATTATAAACATTTTCTACATGACCACTTCTTTGGGTTTCTATTTTTCTTCCTTGTCTGCCAGAGTACCTGGGACAGTTCTACTTCACTTAGCTTCTCAGACTCACCTGGTGGTAAGTTTGTCTCAATCTCTGGAGTTTCTGCTTTGATAAATCGTCCCCTGGTCAATTACTTATTACTTCTTACTTGTCAAGTTTGACATTCTGGTTCCCTGATTAAACACTCTAAAAATCCAATCTCAGAATAACTTTCTTGGCCCTTGCCAGCACGTGATATCTAATTCCAACTTATCCTTTTGTTTATAATTTCTTTCTTCCTTTATCAGCCTCAGTAAGCTCCTAGCCAGGTTATGCTGGAATTAATTCCAATTTTGCTGGGTGCAGCTTCTGAGGAAAGCAATTATCTCCTAGTGATAAAAAGGCCTCTTCTGTACAGTGTACTGATAGGACCTAATAGGGACTGAAGGGGTATATCTTCAAGCTGTGAGGGTTCAAGCAAATTCGCAAAGCCAGTATCCTGAGGAGTTACATCAGGACGTTCCCAGATTATGTGTTATGGTCAGGTTTTCATAACTAAGGCCTGACACTTCCATAACAGATCTTGTTTGGCTGAGCATAAAAATGTATTTGAAGGTCTGCAACACTATCAGATTGTCAGCCGGATAGTCAGTATTTACTGCTCTTAAGCAAATATATTTTTTGGTTGTGACAGCGTTTTATTGCTTGTTAATCAACATAACTTCCTACCCTCTTCAATGAGTTCATTCAGATTAGCACTAAACAGCCAGTATGGCTATCCTGTTATGATTTGTCAGCCCTCAGATATGTAAAATGCCTGAATCATTGCACCTGAAAAGGTGAAGACTTCCACCATTCCGCCAAGTATCTGCAAGATAAACCCTTGGCAACTAAGATGTCATGTGGTATCATGCTCTACTGGTGATCCTCCTACCATTAAATATAATGTCTACTTTTTCTGCCAGTCAATGAATGACTAACACCCATTTCTTCATTTTGCTATCTTTTCTCTTAAATATTTGGTATCATTTGCATTTGTTTAGGACCACCGAGTGGCAGATGGCAAGAAAGAATTAGACTTTCAAGACATTTATTGTAGGGGGAAGAAAGAAAAGAATAGTAGATTCTTTATATCATAACTCCATATATTCTTTATATCATATATCTATATATTCATAATGCTGGTCTGATACACACAGAAGGAGATAGGGAAGAAAAAAAGGATTAGGAGGAAAATTCTCTGATGTAGCATGATTCCAACAGAGGTTTGGATTCAAAAAAAGGAGTCCTTGAGCCACAGTTGCCTGTTGGAAAACTCCCATAACTCCCAGTAATGAGTCCATTGTGTATTCACGTTGTGCTGAGTCATTGACTGGGAGAAATCTGGGGAAAGTATGATCTTAGTGGGAATGCAGTTGTGGATCCAAAGATGTAGCATCTGGAGTGTCCAGTAAAATATAGACCCACAGCAGATGCTAGAAACACATTTACGCAGCTATCCTGTATCTGATTTCACATTTTATATTTAAGTTTATGGGCTCCCCATGTGTCTCTACTCAAAGGTGTTAGGTAACTTGTGCATTAACATTGGGGTTGGAGAATTTAAGGACTCTGGGTTAGGATGAAATAAAAACATGCAGGGAGGAAAACTTAAGAAGAAGAGACCACATCTTGTCTCAAACACATTTCTCTTACCTCACAATATTTCCTAGAATCAACTTTGCCTACATATGAAAGTCCTCTACCTGTTTAAAATGTAACACAAAAGAGCAATTTGTCACACTGAAATACTTTATGTGAGGATTGGGAGAGAAAGAACACACAATATGAAAAAAAAAATCAGCAAATTTAATCTCAGTGCAAAAGAAAAGAAATATATGCATTTTCCCCTTAGGAGTCATGTAGCCCTTAGTCTGTAATGCTTTACCTTTGATTTCCTGATTCTACTATTCCAGGGAGTTAAAATAACTCCCTGTTTGCTTCTTCATTTCGTTGTTCTTTTTTCCCCCTGAAAACTTACCTTTATATTTTCTACAAGTCTTTGGAGTATTAGCAAGAACAGTGCAATATAAAATAATCCTGGAAAATGGAAGCCTAAGATTCAGGTACTTAGGAACAACATCATTTTCTATGATGTTGATAAAATATCCAGCTGTGACTGGTTAATGACCTTTGGGTTTGTGCTTACGTTCACATACCTAGAGTATAAGCGGTTGTGGAGATCAGTCTTTTGTGGTAAGTTTTAATAGTTCATATGAAAAAGAAAAAATAAATATCTAACACCCAGGGTTGCCTAATGCAAATATTCTTCTGATTCTCACTGTGAAATGCTTTTGCTGTTGTTGTTGTTGAGGATAATTTCTCACGTTGGAGTAAAACAAATCTTGGGTCTCATCACTGTCTGAAATGAAGAGAAACACATCACTAAGATCAAATATCGTACATACATAAAGTTAAATTTTAATTGATGCTGAAATTGTATCTTTCCACAGAGAACAGAGATGTTTAGTGTGGGGATTTTAAAATGAACTTTTTCTTTACTAGAAATATATAGTCAACTCCATCGGTAGGAGTAAAAAACAACAGAATATACTTTAGCAGCTTAGCTATAATGCATACTAGGCTACAGGCAGTAGCTCAGATCACAAAATCATCGAAGGTGAGAATCAGAGGTTATATGATAACTGCCCTTTCCCTGCATACGAGGGTATTCTAAGCTTGGGTTATAAATGGACTGGAATGGCATCCAGCTGGTGAATTCAGCTCAGAAGTGGAGGTGAGAAAAGTGCTTAATACTTGAAACATAAGGTGCAAAGAACAGTATTTAAAACACTAAGGATACTTTTGAAATTAGTAGGGAAAGGATTCTAAATGAAAACAGGCAAAATGATGGGACAGGCTTGAATCATTAGGCTTCTATGAATTCAGGGAAAAGCTGAACAAAAGTTTACTATAGTCTTATAGTAAAGTTGATAGTTTCTTATAGTTTTATATTGTAGCTCAGGAAGTTGGAAGGCTACAGGGTTACGGGAAAGAGGTACAAGAGATAGAGGCGGTCACTCAGAGAATTTTCTTCTGAGTAGAAGTTCACTTTTCTTTGGTATAGCAGCCATGTTCATTGTCTTGTACATTTTTATTATTAATAAGAAGCTGCAGTGATTCTTACTCTACCTGCTCTATACCACTCCCACCTCTCTGGCCCTCTTAAACCAGAATTATGTACAGTAGGCAACATGCTCCATGGGGTTTCCAGAATTGCTGGAAGGATGCACAGTTCCCCTCAACTGCAATATAGAATATTTTTTTTTTAGTCTTAACTTTAGTCCATTTAAAATTCTCTAAATATAGTTCTTCTGGAATCTCTTCTAGTTTCTATGCCAATCAGTTCTTTCAGATGTAGCAAAGACACATCATTGATTCCTTCTATTCTTGTCTGATTTAGTAAAACTTATCATAACCAAATTAACATAAAAATTAACATAACTGAAATATAACTTCTGATTTTTTTTCCGCCCATCAAATCTATTTTCCCCCAATCTTTCCTATTTCTGGAAATGGGATCATCATATGCCCAGTTGATTAAGCTTTTATTTTCTAACCACACACATATTATCATCAGAAACTCTTGTAGCTCCATCATCAAAATAAATTAAAAAACCCCTACTCCACCACAAATATCCTCTTTTTATCATCATCTCTCACTTGTACTATAGAAGCAGCAGACTAGCCAATATTTGTAGAGCTGGTCTTTCCCTCTTGCAATCTGTTCTCTAAAAAGCAGCAAGCTATCTGTTTAAAATGCTCATCAGTGCACATCCTTTCTTAATTAAATATATCTAATAGTCTCCTATTACTCTTAGAATTTGAAACTCTCTTTAATGGTCAACATTAGCCTGTCAGATATGCTATGGCTTAAACCTTTGACCTTATCCATTCTACTTTTTTTTTTTCTCACTGAACTTCTGCCTTTCTAATCTTTCATCTTCTCCTGTACAATTTCCATATTATTGATTATTTTAGAGTCACTTTTATTCCTTTTGCCTGGAATATTTTGCTCCAGATGCTAAAGAAGTAGCATCCCAAATGGCTGATGCCTTCTCAGAAGGTAACCTGCTTCCCATATGTCAGTCCTTGACTATTTTATCTAGAATAAGCCCCGTCCATCTCAGTTATGGCCTATTACTTTTTATACTTTTTTTTCCTTGACAACTGGATATTATCCAAAATTCTACCAAGTTCATTTGTTCCTGGACGAATCATTCATCTGACCATGTTGAGATGAATACACTGGCATTCCATTTTTTGAAAATCATCTTATATTAGTCAGGGTCCTGGAAGAAAAAAAAAAGGCACATTCAAAATTGACAATTTACGAGAGTTTGAGTTTAAGAAAATCAACAAAGGACAGTGCCATGTGCCAGGAACAGTGCAAGCTGGAGCACTTCTCAACCCTGAGTCTGAAGGAACAAAGAGTAGAGTAGAAATGCTTATCATAATATGAATGGTACACATAGAGAAAGGGCCACGAGAGACTTGTGACTTTGGGTCAATAGACAACAAACTCCACCAGACCTAAAAGATAGGACACAATTAACACTTCAGCTTTCCATCTTTCCATATTCCCTTTCATTCTCAGAATATAATTTAAATTCATATTGCTTATTTGATAAAATATAAATGTCTTTCACTATTAAGTTACCTAATTTTCTTGCGTGTGGTGAATTACACTGTAACAATTTTTGCCAGAATATCAAACACTTTCATGTTGTCAAATATAATGGTTACTTCTCTTTTCTTATTCTCAAGCTCTCAGCGACATTTGTCCTAGAACAAGAAGAGGATCCTGGAGACCTGGTAGAAATGCATCTTAAGAGTCCAGGCAAGTTGGTAGTTTAGAGTATTGGTAAATGTTACTGGAAGTTACAAGAAAATGATAGATAATGACTTGGAGGTAAGACTGTCTTAGAAAGTGCTGTTAGAAAGAGGGGCAGCCACAAAGGGGCGGAGAACTGTGAGACAAGTCATCTTTGAGGTAGTAAGTGACCCAAGGAAGTATTTTTTCAGACGCTGTCCTAAATGCTTTACAGGTATTAATTAATTTAATCTTCACTATAACAATATGAAATAAAGATGAGGTCTTGCTATATTGGGGGGAAACTGTTTTTTTGGGGGGAATCCAACTGGCACAGAAAAATTAAGGAACCCCACCAATAATACTAGTATTTTTCAATAGTCATCTATTAGCTTTCATGATTTGCTCCTAGGGTGCAAAGTAATGTTGGAGATATTACAGAAGGGAATTATTCTATTCAATTGTCATTTAAGAAAAAAATTTCTAAGAAAATCTAAAGGGAGGCATTTATTAAAAGTGGTTTTAGAAATCTGGTAGTATATGGTCATAACTTTTCTCTGTGAAAAATAACATTTAGTAGATTTGATAAATATCAATTACAAGAAAAAGAAAAAGAAATTCTTTTTTACATTTTAAGATATTCTAATAGGTTTGACTCAGTGGCTCATGCCTATAAAACCCAGCACTTTAGGAGGCCGAAATGGGAGCATTGTTTAAGCCCAAGAGTTCAAAATCAGCTTGGGCAACATAGTGAGACCCTGTCCCCAGAAAAACATAAAAATAAAAATAAAAATTAGCTGAGTGTTGGGGAGAATTACCTGCACCCAGGACGATGAGATGCAGTGGACTAAGATTGTGTCACTGTACTCCAGCCTGTGCCTCAGAGCAAGACTGTGTCTCAAAAAACAATATTAAAAATTAAAATACTCTAATAATTTTCACCTCAATTTTGCAAAGAGTATTTGCATATTCTATTTCAGAATAAATATTTATTTTTTTCTCTAGGTAGGCCGGATTTTATGGAAAAAACATACAGATCACGTTGAAGCAGCATATATTAAATGTTCTATTTATATTAAAAGT
>NW_012116154.1:9353114-9365988 GCF_000951035.1 Colobus angolensis palliatus | reverse complement strand
TAGTGAGACCCTGTCCCCAGAAAAACATAAAAATAAAAATAAAAATTAGCTGAGTGTTGGGGAGAATTACTTGCACCCAGGAGGATGAGATGCAGTGGACTGTGATTGTGTCACTGTACTCCAGCCTGTGCCTCAGAGCAAGACTGTGTCTCAAAAGACAACATTAAAAATTAAAATACTCTAATAATTTTCACCTCAATTTTGCAAAGAGTATTTGCATATTCTATTTCAGAATAAATGTTTATTTTTTTCTCTAGGTAGGCCGGATTTTATGGAAAAAACATACAGATCACGTTGAAGCAGCATATATTAAATGTTCTATTTATGTTAAAAGTAGTATACTTTAGTCATTCCACATTTGGCTTTTAAAACAAAATACTTGGTTTTCTCTTATCTTTAACATAGTTTTTCATTCATTTCACTCATTTCTCATAAATAAATGACATTTGTTTAAAGCAGAATTCCAGGGTTCCTTATAATTTCAGTAAGGCTAATAAATCAGAGTAACCAAAAAATAAAAAAATAATTTTTCAAAAATATGCTAAATTAGCAGAAAGATAGGACTCAAATTTTACAAATTAAATGTTTGGGGAATGGTGTTTCTTGCAAAAACTGTAGGTTTTTATGCCATTGAGAAATCTTCAAGTTTCACAATATTATCTAGATCTCTCTGTATATTTGTTATCACAAAGATTTATCTTGAATAGTCCCTATATGATCTACATAATACTGTTAATAAAAAAGTAACTATGATTGTTGTTTTATTTTGGTCAGTATTACTATTATTGTTACACTTACTAGATCAGAGTTCTAGTTACTTCAAACTCATCAGGATCTCAATAAATCAGCTTTTGAGTACTCTAAAAGAAAAATAATGAAAGGAAATGTATTTGACCATCATTGTACTATAGGTAGTATTTAAAGTTGTAGTAATTACTTAGGTAACTTAAAGAGTGAGTGAGGACAGAGAACAAATTAAAGACAAGGACCAAAGAATTCAGAGTTAGTAGGAGGAAAACTAAAGAAACTCAATTTGCTAACGAAAAGAGCTGGAAAGTGTGGTGTTCAAAACTGTATTAATAACTTAGTGAGCATCTGTCCAAATCTCTTCGTGCTCTTATAATCATGTATAAATATGAGCATATATTTTCACCTATCCATACAAACGTGCCTGTTTATGGGTGAATAGTGTGTGTACGTTGTTTCTTAAAAATGGTATCTATTAGTGAATTTGAGCAACAGTTCATATTTTTTGTCATTTAAATATCTGCAACTTGTTTGTACTGTTGCTATAATTTAAATACTTATATATTTTATTTAAGAACATTCATCATTATCATGTTTATGAATTTTGTAGTTTGAAATAATTGCACCTCTGGTTTGTATAGAATGTTGATAAAATTCTTGGGCTTGCAATTAAATAAATCTAAAACTAAAAGCTAATGTTGGTCTTTTATATGGATAGTGGTTAAATTTTTTAATCCATGTTTTTTCATTTAATAATAGTAGTATCTTGTGTGGGTATTATGAAATTAAGAAGTTAATATTTAATATTATTAGTTTGAATGAATATATATAATAGGGACTCACATACTGGTAGTATCATTGTTATTTATGAAAAAATGTAGTCAGATATTTTTATTTCTTAAAATTAATTGGATGTGTGAATAAAAAGCAAAAATCTAAGGGTATTATTGCAATTGATGTCAGACCTAAGTATAAATCAACTTGAGATGTTTCAGAATCGTTAAGGAATTGTACATCACATTAAAAAATGGTCTGAACACTGTAGCTTATCTGAAATACTGAATTAAAATTTAAAATTTCAATACTTTAAATAATCACAGTAATTTTACATATGTAAATGATTTTGGTAAGTAAGCAATTGTTCTCTATTAATTTTCATCCATTCTTCCTTGGCCATGCCTCTTATCATTAGAGGCAATAGGATTCAAATATTCTAATTCTGGTTGCTTTTCAACTCTTAATTTACAAAAATTTGCACCATGTCTTCATCTTTTAAGTCACTTCTAATGAGCTAAATAATCCCTATTTTATATTAATCCTCACAATTATAGCTAATATCTCAAAATTTAATGTTTAATTGTTGAATGATCACTTAATATAAGATAGTTATCTATACTCACATATTTGTACATTTTTTTAGTTCACGCAAAGTCATATAGTCCTACAAGAATGTCTAGTACACCACTATTTTATATAATCAATATTGTATATTTGACCTGGGTAAAAAATACATTAATTATTATAACTTTTGGCTCTTGTTTCCTGATTATTTTGAAGCTGTAAGAGGAATATTCTCATTGTTCAGGTCACATAATTATATTATCAAACTATTACTTTTACTGAAATCAATGGGTAGAATATAACTCCATAAAGCTGTATTTCTCAGTTGGGAGGTGAAAGAATAACAGCCTTTTCCAATAGAGGATTGTCTTACATAGAATTCGTAGGAAGCAGAGACTGGGGCAAAAATCTTATGAGCTAATACTTTATTAGAAGTGCACTTCTGAGGACAACGAAAGCAAGAGAAAAGTGAGGCCAGCAGATAGAACAAATATAAGAGAATTAAAGAACAGGTCACAGGTTTGCAACAAACACAACTGGGGGCTGTGTCCTAGAGGGATGTCCCTAGAGACCCAAAGGACACAAATCCATCTTGGGACAGTTTTCAGGCATGAAGGGCAAAACTATTGATACTATGTCTCCTTCTTGACTGCTGTACCTTATCAAAGACAACTCAACAAGTGAGTAACTCTTTCACAGTTCTAGATGTCCTAAGAGACTCTCTGGGTATCACTGGGAAAGCCATAGTTCTAGCAAGTCCCAGGTTGCCATTGTGCAACTTTAGCAGTCCTTTTTGCCAGTTTTTGTTAAGTGTGGAGCTTTTTAGGTCTGCAGAGAAGGTGATCTGGATTCTATAAAGTAGGAAAAGTTACTGTGAGGTTATGGGCTATTAGGAAGGTAACTCGAGTCATTCTGAGAAGCCAAAAAGAGGCCTGAGAAGCTGGTGGGAATCAGCAGATCTAAGGAGGTCAAAATCTTGGTTCTAATATAGTGAATACATTTGTCTCTAGAAACATGTATACTTTGAAAATGGTTGTCCAAAATAATTGTTTTTGAAATAGAAGTACTGAAAGTAATATTCAACTACATCTTGCTGAAAAAAAAATGTAATTTAATAGCAATTAAAGGAGAGTTGGGACAAAACCCTCCAGCAATTGTTCCAAATGCAGGAACACCAAATTGAACAACTGTCCACACAATAAAGCCCTTTCATAAGAGCCAAAATGGAGTTGAGTGATCACATTAACTGATTTTAACCTCATACCCAGTGAGGCACTGAACAGAGTAAGACAGTTTCGAATTGTCTATACCACCTATCCCCTAGCCCCAGTGGTGCTGCATGGTGCAAAGAAGGAATATGTGTGCTTGGGAGAGAGCGAGCACAGTCGTTGTGGGATATTGTATCGGAACTCAGTGCTGCCTTGTCACAGTGGAAAGCACCACAGGGCAGAATTTATCCAGCACCTTAGCCAGAGAATCATCACCTAGGTCAGTGGTCAGAATCTGACCTGACCCAAACCTGAGTTCTGACTAGGCCCAACACTGTGGGCTAAAGCACTCTGAGATCCTAAATAAATTTGAAAGGCAATCTAGGCCATAAAGATTGCAATTTCTGTGCAAATTCTGGTACTGTGCTGATCTCAGAGCCAGTGGACTTGAAGTGCATACAACCTAGTGAGAAACCAACTGCAGTGGCTAAGAGAGTGAATGTCACCCTTGCCCAAACTCCAGACAGGAGAGCTTGCAGCTCTGTGCTATGATTTGGCTGTGTTCCCACCTGAATCTCAACTTGAATTTTTTCTTCCAGAATTCCCACATGTGCTGGAAGAGACCCAGTGGGAGAGTCAACGGGTCCAGTCTTTCCAGTGTTATTCTAGTGATAGTGAGTAAGTCTCATGAGATATAATGGGTTTATCAGGGGTTTCTGATTTGCTTCTTCTCCATTTTCTCTTGCCTCCATCAAGTACCTTTCACCTCCCACCATGATTCTGAGGCGTCCCCAGACATGTGGAATTGTAAGTCAAATTAAACCTATTTTACTGCCCAGTCTTGAGTATGTCTTTACCAGCAGCATGAAAACAGACTAATACAATAAACTGGTACCGGTAGAGTGGGGCATTACTGAAGATACCCGAAAATGAGGACACAACTCTGGAACTGGGTAACAGGCAGAGATCAGAACAGTTGGAAGGACTCAGAAGGAGACAGAAAAATGTAGGAAAGTTTGAAACTTCCTAGAGACTCGTTGAATGACTTTGTTCAAAATGCTGATAGAGATATGGACAATAAAATCCAGGCTGAGGTGGTCCCAGATGGACATGATGAACTTGTTAAGAACTGGAGTAAAAGTGACTCTTGTTATGTCGTAGCAAAGAGACTGGCAGTATTTTGCCCCTGTCCTAGAGATTTGTGGAACTTTGAACTTGAGAGAGGTGATTGAGGGTATCTGGTGGAAGAAATTTCTAATCAGTGAAGCATTCAAGAAGTGACTAGGGTACTGTTAAAAACATTCCTTTTTAAAAGGGAAACAGAGCATAAAATTTCAGAAAGTGTGCAGCCTGACTATGCGACAGAAAAGAAAAACACGTTTTCTGGTGAGAAATTAAAACTGACTGCAGAAATGTGCATAAGTAGCAAGAAGCCTAATGTTAATCTCTAAGACCATGGGGAAAATGTCTCCAGGCTGTATCAGAGACCTTCACAGCAGTCCTTCAGATCACAGGACTGGAGGTCCAGGAGGAAAAAGTGGTTTTGTGGGCTGAGTCTAGGGTCCCCGTGCTGTGTGCATCCTAGGGACTTCATGCCCTGTGTCCCAGCCACTTCAGCCATGGTTGAAAAGGGCCAAGGTAGAGCTCAGGCTGTGGCTTCAGAGAGTAGAAGCCCCAAGTCTTAGCAGCTTCCACATACTGTTGAGACTGCAGGTGCACAGAAGTCAAGAATCGAGGTTTGGGAACCTCTGCCTAGAATTCAGAAGATTTAGGGAAACGCCTTGAAGCACAGGCAAAAGTTTGCTGCAGGGGCAGGGCCCTCATGGAGAACCTCTTCTAGGGCAGTGCAGAAGGGCAACATAGGGTCAGCGTCCCCACACAGAGTCCCTAGTGGGGTGCTGCTTAGTGGAGCTGTGGGAAGAAGGTCACCATCCTCCAGACCCCAGAATGGTAGATCCACAAACAGCCTCAATCGTGTACCTAGAAAAGCTGCAGATACTGAGTGCCAGCCTGAGAAAACAGCTGGGAAGAAGGCTATACCATGCAAAGCCACAGGAGCAGAGCTGTCCAAGACCATGGGAACCCACCTCTTGCATCAGTGTGACCTGGATGTGAGACCTGCAGTCAATGGAGATAATTTTGGAGCTTTAAAGTTTGACTGCCCTGCTGGGTCTTGGACTTGCATGGGCTCTGCAGCACCTTTGTTTTGGCCAATTTCTCCCATTTAGAATGGGTGTGTTTACCCATTACTTGTACCCCCATTGTATCTAGGAAGTAACTAGCTTGCATTTGATTTTACAGACTCATAGGTGGAAGGCACTTGCCTTGTCTCAGATGAGATTTTGGACTGTGGATTTTTGGGTTAATGCTGAAATGAGTTAAAACTTTGGTGGACTTCTGGGAAGGCATGATGGGTGTTGAAATGTGAAGACATGAGATTTGGGGAGCAAGAGGCAGAATGATATGTTTTGGCTTTGTTTCCACCAAATCTCAATGCAATCTTGAATTGTATCTCCCAGAATTCCTACGTGTTGTGGGACGGTTGTGGAACTGTAAGTCCAATTAAATATCTTTTTATTCCCAGTCTCGGATAAGTCTTTATCAGCTCAGCACCATGAAAACGTGCTAATTACCCTCTGGTGGCAGAAGGAAGAATAAAAAGGGCTTTGTCTTTCAACCTGACTACGAGCTCAGACACAGAAAGTAAAGAACCAAGCAGAGTCTTAAATTTCCCATTCTAGGACATAGCTCCCAGGCAATATTTCTATACCCACCCTGGCCAAAAGGGAACCAACTGCCCTGAAGCTAAGGACACAGCCCTGGCAGAATTTACCACTGGCTGACTACAGAGCCCTTGGGCCTTGAATGAACATCGGCAGCAGCCAAGAAGTAATCTGCATGGGCCTTGGACTTGTGCTTAAGGAAAAGAGAAGCAAATGAAAGAGGACTTTGTCTTGAAACCTAGGTACCAGTTGAGTCACAGTAAAATAAAGCACCAAACAGACAACTAAAATCCTTAATCCCTTTTCCCAGCTGCTGGAGAACATTTCTCGATCCACCCAGTGCCAAAAGGGAACCTGCTGAACTGAAGAGAAAAGCCCAGTCTTGACAGGTTTTATAACCTTCTGATCCTTCAGTTGGACCTTCAATAAACAACAACCGTAACCGGGAAATAGCCAACAGAGGACTTGGGTGAGACCCAGTACTGTGCTGACTTCAGGTGTGACCTAGCATTGTCCCAGTGGTGGTGGTCATGGGAGTGCATGCATCACTTTTCCCTCAACTTCAGGCAGTTCAGATGGAGAGAGGCTCTGTTTGTTTGAGGGAAAGTAAGGGAAGAGAGCAAGACACATTGCCTGGTAATCCATGAAAGTCTCCCAGTACTTACCCAAGACCACTAAAATGAAAATTCTATGAGTGTGCAGGAATCTTAGCATTACTGGGCTTGGGATGTCCACTGATGCTCATACAACTGTAGTGACCAGAAACTTAGATCACAATACTCAATTTCCTTGGAATACTTGGAAAGCCTTCTCAAGAAGAACAGGTACAAAAAACCCGGACTGAGAAGATTATAAAAAATACCTAACTCTTCAATATAGAGACATCAAAGAATACCAACACGTGTCAAGGCCATTCAGAAAAACATAACCTCACCAAAAGAACTAAATAAGTCACCTATGAACAATTCCAGAGTGACCAAGATATGTTACATTTCAGACTAATTCAAAATAGTTGTTTTGATGAAGCTCAGTAAAATCCAAGATGAGACAAAGAAGGATTTCAGAATCCTGTCAGATAAATTTAATAGAGATTGAAATCAGTAAAAAGAATCAAGGAGAAATTCTAGAACTAAAAAATGCAATTGACATACTGAAGAATACATCAGAGTTTCTCAACAGAATTGCTCAAGCTGAGGACATAATCAGTGAGCTTGAAGACAACCTACTTGAAAATAAACAGAGGGGTAAAAAAGAAATAAAAAATAAATACACCTACAGAATGTAGAAAATAGCCTAAAAATGGCAAATCTATGCATATTTTGCCTTAAAGAGGAATTGGAGAGTGAGATAAGGGTAGAAAGTTTATTCAAAGGAATAGTAACAGGGAACTTTCCAAATCTAGAGAAATATATCAACATTAAAATACAAGACAGTTATAGAACACCAAGCAAATATAACTGAAATAAGACTATATCAGGCATTGAATAATAAAATGTCCAAAGGTTAAGGATTTAAAGGATACTAAAATCAACAAGAGAAAAGAAAAAAAAAAATAACATATAAAGGATTTCCAATACATCAGGCAGCATATTTGTCAGGTGAAACCTTACAGGTCTGGAGACAGTGGCATGATATATTTCCTTTATAAAGGAAAATAATTTTTATCCTAGAATATTATGTTCAGTGAAAATATCCTTCAAACATGAATGAGAAATAGAGGCTTTCCAAACAAAAGCTGAGCGATTTCATCAACAAAAGACCTATCCTAAAAGAAAATGCTAAAGGAAGTTTATCTGAAAGCAAATGATGTTAGTGAGTAAGAAAAAGACATCTGAAGGTACAAAACTCACAGGTAATAGTATGTACACAGACAAATAAAAAATGTTATAGCACTGTAATTATGGTGTGTAAATTATTCATATCTTGTGTAGGAAGACTAAAAGACAAACCAATCAAAAAAAAAAACTAAAATAACTTTTTAAATACATACACAGTATAATAAATAAATAGAAAAATCTGAGTGCTAATAATGATAATTAAGTTAAAAGTATTTATTAGTTTTATGTTTGCCCATTTGTTGGTTTGTTTTTTGCAATTAAAGTTAAATTGTCATCAGTTTAAAGTAATGAATTATAATATATTATTTGTCGGCCTCATGGTAACCTCAAATCAAATGACCTACAACCGATACACTGAATGACATAAAACAATAAATTAAAAGATACCACCAGAGAAAAGCATCTTTACAAAATGGAAAGCTGGTGGGAAGGAAGGAAGAAAGGAAAGAAGGAAGGAAGGAAGGAAAAAATGAAGGAAGGAACTGAGGGAAGATCACAAGAAACACACACACCAAAACAGAAAACAACAAATTTCAGGAGTAAGTCCTTACTCATTAATAATAATATTGAATGTAAATGTACTAAACTCTCCAATCAAAAGAGGTAGAGTTGTTGAATGGGAGAAAGAGAGAAAAACAAAGATCTAATAACCTGCTGCCTACAAGAAGCACACTTATGTAAAGACACACACAGACTGGCAATAAAGGGATAAAAAAAGATATTTTTTGAAATCAGAAACAAAAACAGAGCAGGAGTAGCTATAGCTAGATAAAATAGATTTTAAGACAAAAGATAAAAAAAGAGACAAAGAAAGCCATATATAATAATAAGGTAATCAAGTAAGCAACAGGATACAACAATTGTAAATATATGTGCATCCAACACTGGAGCACTCAGATATATAAAACAAACATTATTAGAGCTAAAGAGAATGATAGACTTCAAGAAAATAATCACTAGAGACTTCAAAATCTTACTTTCAGCAATGGACAAATTATTCAGATAGAAAATCAACAAAGAAATATTGGACTTAATTTGTACTATAGACAAAATGGGCATAGTAGATCATTACAGAACATTTCCTTCAATGACTGTAGAATACACATCCTCTTCAGCACATGGATTATTCTCAATGATAGAACATAAGTTAGGCCACAAAATAAGTATTGAAAATTTTTAAAAATTTGAAAACATATCAAGTGTCTTCTCTTACCACAATTTAATTAAAGATCAATAAGAAGAGAAATTTTTGAAACTATATCAATCTAGGAAAATTAATAAATATGTTCTTGATTGACCATTGAGTCAATCAATAAATTAAGAAGAAAATTTAAAAAATTATGAAACAACTGAAAATGAAGATGCAATAAACAACCCATGGTATACAGTGAAAGCAGTCCTAAGAAGAATTTTGTAGCAATAAGTGTCACAATAAACATATGTGTGTATGTGTCTTTATAGCAGCATGATTTAGAATCATTTGTGTATATACCTAGTAATGGGATGGCTTGGTTAAATGATATTTCTAGTTCTAGATCCTTGAGGAATCACCACACTGTCTTCCACAAGGGTTGAACTAGTTTACAGTCCCACCAACAGTGTAAAAATGTTCCTATTTCTCCATATCCTCTCTAGCACCTATTGTTTCCTGATATTTTAATGATCGCCTTTCTAACTGGTGTGAGATGGTATCTCACTGTGGTTTTGATTTGCATTTCTCTGATGGCGAATGATGATGAGAATTTTTTCATGTGTCTGTTGGCTGCATAAATGTCTTCTTTTGAGAAGTATCTGTTCATATTCTTTGCCTACTTTTTGATGGAGTTGCTTATTTTTTTCTTGTAAATTTGTTTGAGTTCTTTGTAGGTTCTGGATATTAGCCCTTTGTCAGATGAATAGATCGCAAAAATTTTCTCCCATTCTATAGGCTGCCTGTTCACTCTGATGATAGTTTCTTTTGATGTGCAGAAGTTTTTTAGTTTAATTAGATCCACAATAGCAAAGACTTTGGAATCAACCCAAATGTCCATCACTGATATACTGGGTTAAGAAAATGTGGCACATATTGGGGCATGCCAAAGATGGCTGAATAGGAACAGCTCCAGCCTCCATCTCCCAGCATGAGTGACACAGAAGACGGGTGATTTCTGCATTTTCAACTGAGGTACTGGGTTCATCTCACTGGGGAGTGCTGGACAATCGATGCTGATCAGCTAGTGCAGCCCGATCAGCAAGAGCTGAAGCAGGGTGAGGCATCACTACACCTGGAAAGTGCAAAGGGGAAGGGAATCCCTTTTCCTAGCCAAGGGAAACTGAGACACACAACACCTGGAAAATCGGGTAACTCCCACCCTAATACTGCGCTTTACCAATGGTCTTAGCAAATGGCACACCAGGAGATTATATCCCACACCTGGTCCGGAGGGTCCCACACTCACAGAGCCTCCCTCATTGCTAGCACAGCAATCTGAGATCTAACTGCAAGGCAGCAGCAAGGCTGGGGGAGGGGTACCTGCCATTGCTGAGGCTTAAGTGGGTAAACAAAGCCTCCAAGAAGCTCAAATTGGGTGGAGCCCACCGCAGTTCAAGGAGGATGGCCTGCCTCTGTAGACTCCTCCTCTGGGGACAGGGCATAGCTAAACAAAAAGCATCAGAAATCTCGGCAGAGGTAAATGCCCCTGTCTGACAGCTTTGAAGAGAGAGTGGATCTCCCAGCATGGAGGTTGAGATCTGAGAACGGACAGACTGCCTGCTAAAGTGGGTCTCGGACCCCTGAGTAGCCTAATTGGGAGACATCCCCCACTAGGTGCAGACCGACACCTCACACCTCACACAGCAGGGTACAACCCTGAGACGAAGCTTCCAGAGCAAGAATCACAGCAACACTTGCTGTTCTACAATATTCTATCTTCTGCAGCCTCCGCTGCTGATAGCCAGGCAAACAGGGTATGGAGCCAACCTCAAGCAAACCCAAACAGACCTGCAGCTGAGGGTCCTGACTGTTAGAAGCAAAACTGACAAACAGAAAGGACACCCAAACCAAAACCCTGTCAGTACGTCACCATCATCAAAGACCAAAGGCAGATAAAATCACGAAATGGGGAAAAAGCAGGGCAGAAAAGCTGGAAATTTTGACAATCAGAGCGCATCTCTCCCTCCAAGGGAACACAGCTCATTACCAGCAATGGAACAAAGCTGGACAGAGAATGACTTTGACGAGTTGAGAGAAGAAGGCTTCAGTCGATCAAACTTCTCAGAGCTAAAGGAGGAACTAAGTAACCAGTCCAAAGAAACTAAAAACATTGAAAAAAGAATGGATGAATGGATAACTAGAACGATCAATGGAGAGAAGACCTTAAAAGAACTGATAGAGATGAAAACCATAACATGAGAAATACGTGACAAATGCACAAGCTTCAGTAACTGACAAGAACAACTGGAAAAAAAGTATCAGTGATTTATGGTCAAATGAATGAAATGAAGTGAGAAGAGAAGTGTGGAGAAAAAAGAGTAAAAATAAATGAACAAAGCCTCCAAGAAGTATGGGATTATGTGAAAAGACCAAATCTACGTCTGATTGGTGTGCCTGAATGTGATGGGGAAAATGGAACCAAGTGGGAAAACACTTTTCAGGATATCATCCGGGAGAACTTCCCCAACCTAGTAAGGCAGGCCAACATTCGAATCCAAGAAATACAGGGAACTCCACAAAGATATTCCTCGAGAAGAGCAACTCCAAGACACATTATTGTCAGATTCACCAAAGTTGAAATGAAGGAAAAAATGTTAAGGGCAGCCAGAGAGAAAGGTCAGGTTACACATAAAGGGAAGCCCATCAGACTAATAGCAGATCTCTTGGCAGAAACTCTCAAAGCCAGAAGAGAGTGGGGGTCAATATTCAACATTCTTAAAGAAAAGAATTTTCAACCCACAATTTCATATCTAGCCAAACTAAGTTTCATAAGTGAAGGAGAAATAAAATCCTTTACAGATAAGCAAATGCTTAGAGATTTTGCCACCACCAGGCCTGCCCTACAAGAGATCGTGATGGAAGCACTAAACATGGAAAGGAACAACTGGTACCAGCCATTGCAAAAACATGTCAAAATGTAAAGTCTCTCGAGGCTAGGAAGAAACTGCATCAACTAGAGAGCAAAATAACCAGCTAATATCATAATGGCAGGATCAAGTTCACACATAACAATATTAACCTTAAATGCAAATGGACTAAATGGTCCAATTAAAAGACATAGACTGGCACACTGGATAAAGAGTCAAGACCCATCAGTTTGTTGTATTCAGGAGACCCATCTCACATGCAGAGACACACATAGGCTCAAAATAAAGGGATGGAGGAAGATCTACCAAGCAAATGGAGAAAAAAAAAAAGCAGGGGTTGCAATCCTAGTCTCTGATAAAATAGACTTTAAACCATCAAAGATCAAAAGAGACAAAGAAGGCCATTACATAATGATAAAGAAATCAATTCAACAAGAAGAACTAAATATCCTAAATATATATGCACCCAATACAGGAGCACCCAGATTGATAAAGCAAGTCCTTAGAGACTTGCAAAGAGACTTAGACTCCCATAAAATAATAATGGGAGACTTTAACATCCCACTGTCAACATTAGACAGATCAACGAGACAGAAAGTTAACAAGGATATCCAGGAATTGAACTCAACTCTGCACCAAGCGGACCTAATAGACATCTACAGAACTCTCCACCCCAAATCAGCAGAATATACATTCTTCTCTGCATCTCATCATACTTATTCCAAGCAAATGTAAAAAAACAGAAACTATAACAAACTGTCTCTCAGACCACAATGCAATTACACTAGAACTCAGGAGTAAGAAACTCAATCAAAAATTCTCAACTATATGGAAACTGAACAACCTGCTCGTGAATGACTATAGGGTACATAACAAAATGAAGGCAGAAATAAAGATGTTCTTTGAAACCAATGAGAACAAAGATACAACATACCAGAATCTCTGGGACACATTTAAA
>NW_012116154.1:9303102-9350099 GCF_000951035.1 Colobus angolensis palliatus | reverse complement strand
ATGAGTTCATGTCCTTTGTAGGGACATGGATGCAGCTGGAAACCATCATTCTCAGCAAACTATCTCAAGAACAGAAAACCAAATACCACATGTTCTCACTTATAGGTGGGAATTGAACAATGAGATCACTTGGACACAGGAAGGGGAATATCATACACCAGATCCTATTGTGGGGAGGGGGTGGGGGGAGGGATAGCATTAGGAGATATACCTAATTTAAATGATGAATTAATTGGTACAGCACACCAACATGGCACATGTATGCATATGTAACAAACCTGCACATTGTGCACATGTACCCTAGAACTTAAAGTATAAAAAAAAGTATCATAAAAAATAAATAAAATAGATAAATACAAATACAAATAAGAAATAGACAAAGTGAACAAATAAAATAAAATAAAATAAAAAAGTAAATGTACTACATAATAAGAAATAAATATAAAAGAATCAGGTTTCCATCATGCACAATTAATAACATTGAATTTTATAATATCTCACTAAAAAATAAAATTTATTAGAAATAACAAAAAGAAAAAAGAAAATGTGGCACATACACACCATGGTATACTTTGCAGCCATCAAAAGGGATGAGTTAATGTCCTTTGTAGGACGCAGTTGGAAACCATCATTCTCAGCAAACTATCGCAAGAACATAAAACCAAACACTGCATGTTCTCACTCACTGGTGGGAATTGAACAATGAGATCACTTGAACACAGAAAGGGGAACATCACACACCGGGGCCTGTCATGGTGTGGTGGAGGGGTGAGGGATAACATTACGAGATATACCTAATGTAAATGACGTGTTATTGGGTACAGCACACCAACGCGGCACATGTATACATATGTAACAAACCTGCACATTGTGCATATGTACCCTAGAACTTAAAGTATAATAAAAAATTAAAACAAAACAAAATAGAATGAAATAAAAGTGCCTACATAAAAAAGGACAAAAACTTGAAATAAACAACCTATCGATGCCTCTTAAAGAACTAGGAAGAGTAAATCAAATTCAGTATTAGTAGAAAAAAATAATAAGGATCAGACCAGAAATATATGAAATTGAAATAAAAAATAAAAAGCTTAATGCATTGAAAAGTTGGGTTTTTTTTTTGAAAAGAAAAGCAAAACTGACACAACTTTAGGTAAGAAAAGAAAAATTGACAAAACTTTAGCCAGATCAATTAAAAAAAGAAAAGATAAAAATAAATAAAATCAGAGACGAAATAGCAGACATTACAACTGATACTGCAGGAATTCAAAAGATCATCAGTACCTGCTATGAGAAACTATATGCAAACAGGTTGGGAAAACCTAGAGAAAATGGATAAACTCCTAGACATATGTAACCTAGCAAGATTGAATCATGAAATTAAAATCAAGAAATTAAAAAACCTGAACATGTCAATAGCAAGTAATGAGATCAAAGCCATAATAAAAAAAGTTTTCCAATAAAGCAAAGCCCAGGACCTGATGGCTTCCCTTTTGAATTCTACCAAACTTTTAAAAAATAACGAATACTAATCCTACCAAAACTATTGATAAAAATAGAGGTAGACAATATACATTCAAACTCATTCTGTGAGGTCAGCATTACTCTGATACAAAAAACAAACAAAGATACATCAAAAAATAAAATGAAAGGCCAATAATCCTTAGTGAACATTGATGCAGAAATTCTCAACATGATACAAGCAAATCAAATTCCAAAACACAAGAGATCCTTTATTATGACCTACTGGAATTCATCCCAGTGATGCAAGGGATGGTTCAACACACACAAATCAATCAGTGTGATGCATCATATCAGCAGGATGAAGGAAAGAAATGAAAATGATAATTCTAACAGATGCTGAAAAAACATGATAGAATTTGACATCCCTTCATAAAAACCCTCAAAATTGGGAATAAAGGGAGTATACCTCAAAAGAAAAAGTCATATATGACTGACCCATAGCTAATATTACAATGAATGGGAGAAAACCAAACCCTTTTCTCTAAGATCTGGTACAAGATAAAGATTCCCACTTTCACTACTGTTATTCAACATCATACTGGAAATCCCAGCTAGAGCAATTAGACAAGAGAAAGAAATAAAAAGCATTGAAATTGGAAAGAAAAAAGTCAATTTATCCTGTTCACAAATGATATAATCTTATATTTAGAAAAACCTAAAGACCCTACCAAAAATATCGTTAGGACTAATAAACAAATTCAATAAATTTGCATGATACAAAATCAATACACAAAAATCAGTAATATTTCTATACGCCAAGGGCAAGCAATCTGAAAAAGAAATCAAGAAAGTAATCCCACTTATAATAGCTAGATAAAATAAAGTAAAATAAAATATCTACAATTAAACTTAACCAAAGAAGTAAAAGATGTCTACAATAAAACTATGCAACATTTATTTAAAATATTGAGGGAAACACAAAAAATGGAAATATAGTCAATGTTCATGGATTAGAAGAATTGATATTCTTAAAATTTCCATAATTCTTAAAATATTCATAAAAGAGGGATCTACAGATTCAGTGCAATCCACATCAAAATACCAACAATATTCTTCACAGACATATAAAAAATCCTAAAATTTAAATGTAATCATGAAAGACTTAGTATAGCCGTAGCCATCTGAGAAACAAACAAACAAAAAAACTGGAGGAATCACATTATCAGACTTCAAATATTATTACCGAGCTATAGTAACCAAAGCAGCATGGTACTGACATAAAAAGAGATGAATAGACTAACATAACAGAATACAGAACCTATAAATAAATGTATACATATACAGTGAAATCATTTTCAACAAAGGTGCAAGGAGCATACATTGGAGAAAAGACACTCTTCAATAAATGATACTGGGAAAACTGGATATCTATATGCAGAAGAATAAACCTAGACATCTACCTCCTGCTGTATACAAAAGTCAAATTTCAAAATGGATTAAAGACTTAAATCTCAGAGCTGAAAATATGAGACTATTAAAAGAAAACATTAGGGACACTCTCCAAGATACTGGTCTGGAGAAAGATTTCTTGAGTAATACCAAACAAGTACAGGCAACCCAAGAAAAAAAAGGACAAATGTAATCACATCAAGTTAAAAAGCTTCTGTACAGTAAAGAAAACAAGGATAAAAGTAAAGAAACAATCCACAGCATGGGAGAAATGTTTGCAAACTATCTATTTGACAAACTATCTATTTAACTAGAATATATAAGTAACTCAATCAACTAAATCAAAAAAAAGTAACAATCTGATTAAAAATGGGTGAAAAATATGAATAGACATTTCCCAAATGACATATAAGTGGAAAAAAGGTATATAAAATGGTGCTCAATGTCATTGATCTTTCCTAATTGTTCTGGCTTGGAATTTCACTCTTATTTTGAATGGAAGTGGTGAGAGTAGATATTCTTGTCTCGTTCTGGTTCTCTAGAAAAATGCTTCCAGCTTTTGCCCATCCAGTATGATGTTTTCTGTGGGTTTATCATAAATAGTTCTTACTATTTTGAGGTATGTTTCTTCAATGCCTAGTCCCTTGAGGGTTTCTATTATAAAGGGATGTTGGCTATAAAAAGATTTTTCCACATTAATTGTGATGATTCTATGGTGGTTGTTTTTATTTCTGTTTATGTGGTGAATCAACCTTGAATCACAGGAATGAAGCCTACTTAATCATGGTAAATTAACTTTTTGATGTGTTGCTGAATTTGATTTGCCAGTATTTTGTTGAGAACTTTTACATTTGTGTTCACTAGGAACAACGACCTACAGTTTTTTTGTTTTGTTTTTTTTTCCCTCTTTCTTTGCCAAGTTTTCATATATAGGTACTTCTGGCTTTGTAGAATGAGTTAGAGAGAAGTGTCTCCTCCATGATTTTTTAAAATAATTTTAGTAGATTTGGTACCAGCTATTCTTGGTCTGTGTGCTAGAATTCAGCTATGAATCCATCTGGTCTGGGGTTTATTTTCATTGGTAGCTTTTCCATTACTGATTCTGTTTCAGAACTTGTTATTGATCTGTTCAGTGTTTCATTATATTCCTCATTCAATCTTGAGAGATTGTTGGTTTCCAGGAACTTATTCATTGCTTCTAATTTTTTTAGTTTGTGTGTGTAGAGATGTTCATAATACTCTCTGAGGAACTTTTGTATTTCCAATGGTTTTGTTGTGATGTCACCTTTGTTCTTTCTGATTGGACTTATTTGAATCCTTCTTTAATTAGCTAACAGCCTTATGAATCTTGTTTAGCCTTTCGAAACTCAACTTTTTTTTAACTGTGTATAGATTTTGGGTTCTCAGTTTCATTCAGTTCTGCTGATTTCAGTTATCTCCTTTCTTCCACTAGTTTTTGCATTAGTTTGCTCTTGTTTTTCTGTTTCTTCTGGGGGAGATGTCAGATCACTAATTTGAATTTTTTCTGACATTTAGAGGTAGGCATTTAGCTCTGTAAAATTTCTTCTTAACACTGCTTTTGCTGCATGCCAGGTATTTTGGTATGTTGTGTCTCTATTTTCATTTATTTCAAAGAATTTTTTAATTTTCTCCCTTGATTTCATTGCATACCTAGACATCATTCAGCAGCAAGTTGCTTAATTTCCATGCTTTTATGTGGTTTTGAGAGATCTTTGTATTATTGTTTTTCATTTTTATTCTGCTGTGGTCCAAGAATGTGGTTGTTGTGATTCTGATACTTTTTTGGAATCTATTGAGAATTGCTTCATGGCTGAGAATATTATCAATCTTGAAATATGCTGTATGTAAAAGTGAGTGACGTTTCTGTAGATGTGTATTAGATCGAATTGACTAATTGGTCAATTTTAATTCCAGAATCTTTGTTTTTGTTTTAATGATCTGTCTAATGCTGTTATTGAGGTATTAAAGATCCCCCCATTATAGTGTGGTTGCATAAGTCTTTTCATAGGTTTAGAAGTGCTTGTTTTGTGAATGTGGGTGCTCTAATGTTGGATGCATATATATATGGATATATATATTTATTTATATATTATGTGCATATATATTTGGGATCTTTAATTCATGCAAAATTGAACACTTTGTCATTATGTAATGCCCTTCTTTGTTCTTTTTTCCTATTGTTGGTTTAAAGTCTGTTTTATGTGGTATGAAAATAGTGACCCCTGGTCTCTTGTGTTTTCTGTTTGCATAGTAGATCTTTCTAGAGTCCTTTACTTTGAACTTATGGGCATCATTACATGTGAGATGGGTCTCTTGAAGACAGCAGACTGATGGCCTTTTTAAAATTCAATTTGTTACTCTGTTCCATTTTATTGGGGGCATGTAGACCATTTACATTCAAAGTTAATAATGATATGTGAAGCTTTGATCCTATTGTGCAAATACTAGCTGTTTTCTTTGCAGCTTTGATTGTGTTTTTACTTTATAGGGTCGGTGGTCTCTTATTTTTAAGTGTGTTTTTGTGGTAGCATGCATTTTTTTTTCCATGTTTAGAACTCCCTTAAGGATTTCCTATAAGGCTGGTTTTGTGGTAATGCATTCTTTTAGTGCAGTTTTTGGGGGCGATATTATATTCTGGCTTGAAATTTTTTTCTTTATAAATATTAGAAGTAGGCCCCTAATCTCTCCTGGCTTGTAAGATTTCTGCTAGGAAGTTCACTGTTAGTATGATGTGGTTCCCTTTGTATGTGATCCAGGTCAGGAATTTTTGAAGGGTGTGGCTGGACTTTTTTACTTTGAAGTGTTCATGAAGTTATAGTAAAATATTTTCTGTGCTTCAATCACTGAAGGCAGAACAAGCCTGGTAATTCAAAATGATTTAATCATATGGCTATTAGTTGATGCAGCTGTCGTCTGAGAGTTCAGCTTAGTAATGTATACCAGAGAAACAGCCTGTGACCTCCTCCAACCCCATTCTATATTTGTAATAAATACTTCTGCTGTCTAAGAAGGTGGTCTTGTAAGTAACACATGCTTCTGTTGGTATAATTTATTTCTGTGCCTGATAAACTGCTGCCATAAGGTGGGAAAAATAGCCAGGTAGCGGTAATATCTTCAAATGTATTGGAATTCTCACTATTCCTTCTGAAGAAAGCTTCTCTTTTTTGTACCCAGAGACATTATAATTACAGAGCCTAAAGCTATGAGAACAGAGAACTCCAATTTCCCAAGTAGATTAATAGGAGTGGAGAAACGCAAAATCATTCCTGAAGTGTTGAAAGACATCTAACCACGTCTCCTACCTGTTTCTTCCCCAAATCTTGACTTTGGCTTGGGATTCTTTCCTACTCTGAGAACTGAACCTTATTGGAAGTTATGGCCACCCTGCTTACACTTAGGTCTTCAACTCTCTCTACCCTCTAGTTGCAGAAGATGAATGACTTCTTGAATACTGAACAAGACTTCTCTGACTCTCACACTTGGATAATTAACCGATTGCTTCATGCATCATTGTTACCTAGCAATAAACCACCCAAATCCTTAGTCTTTTTATTTGATATCTCCCTTTATCTTTCAAATGCTAACAACAATGTAGCAGGTTGTACACCACATTCACTTGCTTCCCATCTCCATTTACCGCAGCTAGAAATCTTAGAAGTCTCACTGCTACAACTTCCTGAAGACTATCAATACTTTACCTCCCACCAATGGTGAGGGTCTTCATTTGCTATCAGAGTTTGTGATACGAGTTCTGAGTAATTTGTTGGTAAAATTCTCCTATAAAAAGAGGATTAAGAGAAGCAAGGCAGTAGAAGAAAAGAAAGCTGAGGATAAGCTGCTGTGGCTGGAGAATAGCTTCAGTCTGGTCCCATGAGAATCTCCGCTATATAAACTGCACTAAAGAGCCAGCATCATCTTAAAATGAGATAACTAAACTTTATTACCACCCCTTCAGTTGAGTCAATCATTGGCTTAACGCCTCCAGAAAGGTGTTAATCATAAATTTTTGATCAGGTAGTTTCTGCTTGGCTTCATCAATTTTCCAGAAAAGTTAGTAGCTATAATCCTCTAGTAGCTAACATTCTTAGCACCTGGGGAATAGCTGCATCTGATTGTCTGGTGATGAAAGTTCATGCAGAGAACTAATAATACCACTATCTGAGAAGGTGTTTGGAGGAAGGACTTTTTTTTTCATGATTGGGGGAAATGTTACAATGTTTCTAGAAGGAAATGGAGAACTGAATTCTCTTTGACGAAGCAAATCTACTATGGTAAAATGTTTCTATGAAAATATGTATACAAGTTTGTGAATGTGTCTATACAAGAATGTTCATAAACAATGTCTGTAAGAGTAAAATTGTTAAAAACTTAAAATTTCCATAATGAAGGATTGGTTAGATAATTTTATACAATGAGATATTATGATTTATATATTAATATGGCTCTATGATTTATGTATCTGCCTGTTCTTAACATCAAAAGATAATTTGTTAAATCTTATACAAAGGTTATTTATTGTCTCACATTCTTTACAATACTACTGGATAAAAAGAAACATATTTGAGGGCTTTTAACACATTATTAAACAGTGTAAGACTCAAAATAACCTTAGATCCTTTTGGTTTCAGAATATATGCGTCCAAGGCTTAAAAGCAGCTGTTCTTGAAGGATGATATTTTTGGTATGACTAGCTCTAGTGATATCATACTGGAATAATGGTATTTATAAAATATATTCATTATTATTGACATCCATCCTCTACAGGAGGTTAATAATTTGGAATATGAATTGGGATTGCAGGTTTTTCTTCATTTTGCTTACCTACATTTCATAATTTAACTATGAATTTCTTACAGATAAAGCATTACTTTTATTTATAGCTGAAATACAAAGCTTTAGATAAAAATAAGGGTGAAATTTTTCTTACAATCACACTCGTGTCGAATTACTTAGGGAAATCTTTATTACTATAAAACTACATGGTGTAAGGGTCTTCAATATCATTGATTTTATACAGCAATTTTAACTGGTCTCAAAAACATTTTCAGTAAATTCTAATGAAATAACTTTCAGCTTTTGAACTCATAAGGGAATGCAGAAAACTGAATGCTAACAAAGAATTTTATTCTTCAGATACATAAACATACCTTATTTAATTTGGCATAAAAATGCAGATGTGCAAAAGGAATAGAATATAAGCCAGTAAGCATGCAAAGGATCACCACTATGCACCTAAAAATATGGCATTTTTGGTAGGGCAGGGTGGCTCATGCCTGTATTCCCAGCACTTTGGGAAGCCAAGGTGGGTGGATCATGAGGTCAAGAAATGGAGACCATCCTGGCCAACATGGTGAAACCCTGTGTCTACTAAAAATACAGAAATTAGCTGGGTGTGGTGGCATGCAGCTGTAGTCCCAGCTGCTTGGGGAAGCTGAGGCAGGAGAATCGCTTTAATCCAGGAGGTGGAGGTTGCAGCGAGATCGTGCCACTGCACTCCAGCCTGGCTACAGAAAGAGAGTCTTCATCTCAAAAAAAAAAAAAAAAAAAAGATATTCTTGCCACCCATGGGAACAAGTGCGAAAGTGCTCTAATGAAGCAAAAAGTTGTTCTTCTGCTAGCTTTGGGGTTAACAAATGTTATCACTTTGGCTTCTGAGATAACAGTACATATTGCAATTTTTATATGAGAAAGGTTAAATATCTAATAGCTATAAATCAAAGTTTGATGTAAAACAGTATTTCAAAAAGTTTTTTCATCATTTGAATGATTGGAGCCCATTCCATTTGTTCTCCTTCTGTGCAAAAATAAATCAGAAAACAAGTCTTAACTTTCCTTAGTAGTCTTCAAAACACAGATATGCTTGGTAAAATTTCGTGGGCTTTAAATTATATAAATGGACATACATTTAAGATCTCACAAATATTTGATCAAAGAAAATATCATGACAAAGTGACATTGGTAGGTGACATTGTTTACTTCATGGACACCAGATTGCATTCCTTTATTGGATAACATGTTGTTTTCCCCTTGGGGATGATGCATACAGTTTTGTGCCACCAACTATGTTAGAAAATGGGAAAGATCCTTGCTCTTACCTTATCAATTCTGCCAGTGGTTAATTACATGACTTAACCTTAACAACAAAAATCCACTCCACTTTTAAGGGACTCTGAATGATAAGTGAGGTTTGCAAGAACAGAAGCAATGACAAGAGTGAGATAATCTCAATAGAAACACAGAAATTCCTGCACCAGACTGACCTTACTGTGAAACACTTTCTGTGGAACCGAAAGTTACATTGATTATTGAATGGCTGCAAATCCGGTTCTTTCTTCCAAGCTCAAAATTTTGAATAATGTTGATAATTGAATGCTATTATATTTATGTTTAATTATCTAATTCAGCCAATACAAATAATAGAAAATGGAAGGATGAATAAAATAAGAATAACTTGCTATTCTTCCTAATATGATCTCTTTATTGTAGCAGCTCTATACCATTTATAGCAAGTGGAATACAGCTAGTGAACTGGAAAATGATTTTTTAAACCTATATATATACAGTTGGACAAAACATTTCTTAAATAATCATGTTTTCATCTGATAAAGATAGTTTATGCCTTCAATTTGATGCTGTGAACACATGTGAAATATCTGCCATAATTTAATACAGACAGAATATAAATATTTTCCGATTTCAAGAGTTCATCATATTGGTCAATGCATCTATGACATAGTGCTTAATATTGAATACAGAAAGTGTGAAGTAGTAGCTATACTACTTAACTAAGTAAGACGTATGCACATTAGTGAGTTGAAAATGAATCCCACAAAAAGTTCAGGATCTACCAATGAAATTTCTGAGTAATATTGTGGCTTGTTTGATCGTTTTGGAATAATTTTTGTTGCAGATCCAGTTAAGAACAAGCTTGAGTGATGTAATTATACAGTTAAAGTCCCAGAATCTTCATTATGTAAAGTAACTTCTGAAGAAAATTGACTGTTTTTATTCAAATCTGATACATATGTGGTTTTAACCAATAATTCTAGACTGTGATATGTACTTTGGAGGAGCATTTACATATGTCAGCAACAATGTTTACACAAGAATAATACATATTAGTTGGATTCATAATAACAATAAAGGCTGGTGCAGTGCCTCATGCCTGTAATCCCAGCACTTTGGGAGGTCGAGGTGGGCGGATCTCAAGGTCAAGAGATTGAGACCATCCTGTCCCATATGGTGAAACCCCGTTTCTACCAAAAACATAAAAATTAGCTGGGTGTGATGTCAGGTGCCTGTAATCCCAGCTACTTGGGAGGCTGAGGCAGGAGAGTCGCTTGAACCTGGGAGGCAGCGGTTGCAGTGAGCTGAGATGGCACCACTGCAACCCAACCTGGGTGACAGAGAGAGACTATGTCTCAAAAAATAAAATAATAGAAAATAAAATTGAAACAAAACAAAAATATAAAGAAAGAAGGTCCCTAAATGCTATCAGTATAGATATGGACAAATAAATTGTATGTTATTCATGTTGTAATATATGATGCAGCAGTTAAGAATAATGCGCTTTCACACCAACATGGCACATGTATACATATATAACAAACCTGCACGTTGTGCACATGTACCCTAGAACTTAAAGTATAATAAATACAAAAAAAGAATAATGTGCTTTCAATGAACTAATATAGAAAAATTTAGAATATATATTATTATTAAACAGAAAAACCAAGTTATAGACACAATGTGCAGTAGCATGCTCTCTATAAAGTACATTTTATAATGTATGCATTTGTATCTATATTTGTATTTATCATTATTAGTATATTTACCTACCTATCCACATATATTTGGATAGATATAAACCAAATTAATGACTGTGGCTATTTCTGGAATAGGACTGATATTGAGAGTGATTGTTAAAGGATCCTATGCAACATTTGAATTTTGCTTTTTATGAGAATAGCATGTTTATGTATAAATTCTATAATCAAAATGAGTTTTTAAATAAGAAAATTTAAGTGAGTTGCCCATGGTGAAAAAGCTAATTAGTGCTCGAGACAATATTAAAATCTAGGAACTCTGGCAATTATGATAGTCACTAATTTTCTTATGCTACATTCTTGCAAATGACCAATTTTCCTTAAGCATTTCAACCAAAAATAATTAAATATTAATTACATCCAAGTTAAAAAGGGGTGAAAGCACAGTCTTCCATCTATGCCATATTTTGTATTAATTAAACGATTTTGCTCTTATTAAAGCTGGTTTTAGGAAGAAGGTTAATGAGCCATTCTCACAAAATTTGTAATGAGCACAAGACAGGTAATTTCAATCTTCCTCTAAGCTAGTGGTTTTGTAACATTAATATGAGTAAAATCACTGGAAATGCTAAAATTAGATATTCACAAATTCATTTCCAATAAAGTCTAAAGTAGTTGATCTACGCATTTCAAAGAAGATTAAAAATTATCAAGTGCTCTAGATTATTCTACTATGGCTGACTAAGAGCCCTATTCCTAGAGAGGATCAGAACTCCAAAATGCTGTCAACTGAATGAAAGGGAAAGTTTGCTTCCCAGTAGAAACCAAGCAGTGTTGAAGAGGTAAAGGGTTAGAGAGGAGGTCGAGAATAAAAGTCCTTAATAATGACTAAGTCCTACTGATACCAAATGATTTTCCAGAATATATTACATATACAAGGCAGCCTATCTCCTTTTTATGGGATCAATTTTATATTAAGACCTTTTCGTATTACCATGTCTTAACAAACAAACAAAAATAAAACCTTTGCAGAGGCATTCAACTGCCCTTTTTTTCTCTTTGAATATTTTTGGTGAAACTTTGTGAAATAATATCTTATTTGTCAATTCATAAACATCTTTAAGAAGACAATTCAATAAAATGAGATAGTTAAGATCTACAAACTAGTAATGAGTGAAACTGTAAAATAACCTGCCCCAAAGTACCTCTTTGAGATATAAATATGTTAACCAAGGATTACTACAAAAGGATGCTTTCTTTGCCATTCATTGAGTGTTTTCAATGATCATTTCTTACAAATGGTAGCTTCTGAAGAACTTCTTTTTACTTCTACTTTTTCCTTTTGTCTTTGTGAAAGAAATTATTTTGTTTCAGATCAGTTATTTATTCTTTTTAGAGATTGAATTTAACTCTTAGTTCTATGAAAGTGCACTTAGAAAGAGACAAAAAGATATCATTAGATTTTTCTAACTTATTTGACAGGTAAAAATAGAAAAAAAAGTGCTCTCTTGATTTTTGCATGGTAAGTGTAACTTTTTCATGAGTCGTCTTAATTTTACATGCATTTCTTGCTCAGGTTTTGTGCAATAGAATTATAGCCATTTTTTTTTCTAAATTCATTTAAAATCAATCACCTGGATGAATATATTTTATTACTGAACATATTACCGTATACCTCCCAAAGACGTATCCATTTCCCCGTCTTTAAAAAAAAAAAAAAAAAAAAAAATCAACTCAATTTCCCAAAGCACTTGACTATAATAATGCCAATGCTGACTTAATTACGTGCAGTACAGCTCTATTGGCTATAGCTTGTTGCTGGCTTTTCTAAGCTCTGCATGTCTTTGTCTGGAAGGCAAATCCAAGAGTCATTTTTATCACTGTCTGATTATGTTGCCATTATATGTCATTAAATTTACTACAGTAATTCAGACAAAAATAATAGAAAAATTCACGATAGATTTACATACAGCAAAAAAATCTGTGAGGCACTTCAGCAAGAAATAAATTGACTGCATCTGCATATTTAGAAATATAATTACTAAAACATATAGTAAAGTATATTTACTACATTAATTTATATATGTATAAAAGCATTACCAACATATAACACTTACAAAACTTTCTTACTCTTTTTTTCTGATAAGTTTACTTAAAGGCAATTAGTTCCTTTTGTTCCTATATCTTAAAATCATGCCTGATATTTTATTAAAAATGTCATAGACAGGGCAATTTCAAAATTACGTAAAACACCTGAATAGAAATTGTTCAAAAAGACATACAAATGTCCAAGAGGTATATAAAAATGTTTTCCACATTACTAATCGTCAGGGAAATGTGAATCAAAACTACAATGAGATATCATCACATACCTGTTAGCATGACTATTATCAAAATGTCAAAATATGAAAGTTTAAGCAACGATATGGAGAAAAGGAAACCCTTATACACCATTGGTGGGAATGTAAATTTGGACAACTGTGGAAAACACCATGGATGTTTCTCAAAAATTTAAAAACAGAGGTACCGTATGATCTGGCAATCCCATTTTGGGTATACATCCAAAAAGAAATGAAATCAGCATGTTGAAGAGATACCTGCACTCCCACATTTATTGCAACATTATTTACAGCAGCCAGGATCTGGAATAAACCTGTGTCCATTCACAGATGAATGAATAAAGAAAATGTAATGTTTAGGTCAAAAATACAAAGCTGCAGTTATATAGGATAAATACATACAGAAATCTAATACATGGTGAGAGGATAATAATTAATAGTATTGTGTTGTATACTAGAAATTTTCTAAGAGAGATTTTATATGCTCTTACCGCACAAAAATACATACATACACACATGAATCATGTAAATTGAGGGATATATTAACCAAGTTGACTGTATTAATAAATGAACTATGTATGTGTATATAAAAGCATCATGTTGCACACATAAAATTGATATAAAAATGCAAAACTCCCATAGTATATAATTACAAAAACAAAACAACAAACACTGCACAATATGCGTTAATTACAGTGTGAACACATTCAACTTAAATGACAGTGTTCTCAGCACAGTTTTCAAGTAGCACTCTTAGAATTATCTTTTATTTTAAAATTATAAAATATAAAACTGAATATTAGTCTTAAAAGAAAAGAAATCCTGTCATTTTCAACAACATGGTTGAAACTGTAGGATGTTATGCTAAGTGAAATAAACCAGGCACAGAAAGCAAATACCAAATGATCTCACTTATATGTGGAATCTAAACATGTTGAATTCATAAAAGCAGAAGATAGAATGGTGTTTCCAGGAGCTGGGAGGTAGGCAAAATGAGGGGATGTTGATCAAAGAGAACAAAGCTCCAGTTATACAGGATGAATAAGTTCTGTGAATAATTACCAAAATAAACAGTAAAAGATCTAGTGTAGAGCAAAGTGACTATAGTTAATAATATTGTATTCTATACTTGAAAGTCACTCAGAGTAGATCTTAAATTTTCTCATCACAAAACAAATAAAAGTAACTATATGTGGTGCTTAATATGTTAATTAGCTTCATTGTGGCAATAATTTCAGAATGTATATCTATATCAAAGCACCATGTTGTACGTCTTAAAAATATATACATATTGTATTCATCAATTATACCTCAATAAAGCTGAAGACAAAACCAAAATATTTCACTGTATTTACTGTTTTAGATGGATATTTTTCTTTTATTGATATATTTATATGAAACACACACATATACAATGTATGTGCAGAATATATAAATATACAAATATACACAGAATATATAGTTGAATATATATACACATATACTTAGTATGTTTATATGCACACATACACACAAATGCTTGAACGTACACAAATAAATGCACACGTATATTGAGTGTTGTCTGGGAACAATTGACCTCCAGTTGGTAGTTTGAAATTGACAATAGTAAGCATATTTATATCACAGAAACAAAATAATTTATTTTACAAACACAAAAGGGAGAAAATGGAAGAAACTTTGAAATTCAGGGGTTTATGGGATTTCTAACTTGTTCTTGTCTTCTCAGAAAGTTACCAGTTAAACATTACCAGCATGCTACTGTACCTATTAAATTGTTTGTGTTAAATTGATATAAATTGAATATGTCTGTGTGTATTTCTGGTCATGCAAACTAATGGTTGCATTAAATGGTTAGGGAATTCACTACTTTTCTGCCTTCAAACATTTTGTAAGTAGTGACTAGGACCTGTCCTGAAATTTTGTGCACAATGGGTAGTGAATAGTACTTTTCCTATGCAGAACCACCTCCTGTTGCATAGTAACATTAGTCTTCTCCAACACACTTGTCAGGGGATATTGGTCTTTTATTAGGCATTCTTTCAGATGAATTCATTATATTTTGGCATATTTCAAACACCACAGAAATTATTCAAGTCATTAAGTCTCATTTGCTGATTAGGATATTTGGCTGCTCATACATTATTCCTGGTACACAATGTTACATTGTTTACATGTTTTACTTTTTTTTTTTTCCTGGACAAATTACTGAATGCACAAAGCAATTTTAACCATGGGCAGAATCTTTGCAGATCAATGTTTCAGAGAAATGCCTATCAAACTGCCATATTTATCTTTTCTACCTATTTTTCTTTCCCCATTACTATAAGCATGGTTCGATTTCAAATGATTGATCATACAGTGCTCCAACAAAGAAAACATTAACCTTTCTGCCTTTAAGAAGTACACAATCTATTGTGGATGTAGCGATCATATTGAATCAGACAGGATGTGGTATCGGAGAGAATGGATCATTTATTTGATATTCCTGACCTAGGAAAAGGGAGCTCTTAAATTATTACCATTAGTTCTGTCACTTGAAAGCAAGTCCAGACTTAAGTAAAGGAGACGCTTTATTAGAAAAGACTATTACAATAGGGGAAAGTAACTGTTGTGACATGGGGATAAGTACTACTGCCATAGAAAGAAAGCTCCAGCTTACCCTGAGATCTGAAGTAGTATTAAAGTGAGGCAAAAAACAATTTTTATTTTATGAGAAATAAAAAAGGCTAGACAGAACTGGGTGTGGGGAAATGGAATGATGAAGTGGAGAGATTGGACAGCTGACCTGAGTATATTTTCCCCCGGTATCAGCAGGGAGTGACCTTTGAGGAAGGGTTGTTCAAGTTCTACTGCAAGAATTTTGTCCAGATTCGTTGCTGGAGACAAGTACTAATAATTCAACTAAACGTTTATGAGACACAGAATGAGTGTTTGAAAGTCTGTGTCTGACCTCGTCATAGGTAAACAAAGGAGTATTTATGATTGTCTTCTCTGAGTCCTCTAGGGAGAGAGATTCTTTGCAATAAAAATTTTGTACAGGAGTAAAAAGGAGTTGGGGTAAGAAGTGTGGCTTTTGTCACCATAGCTGTTTTCCAAGAACATGGGACTCAGGTAAAGTTCGCTATAGTTGGTTACGTTTTTGCAAATTTTATGTGAAGTCAAAATTTTTGTTTCGGCCTTAAGATTTTGATTCTTCACATGATATAAAGTGCCTCACATATCCCACATTTCCATGTATCAACTAGGTAGGAGATAGACTGTTGATGAAAATTATGGCAGATGTTGAGATTCCCTAACAGGAGACTGAAACTTAATTCATTGATCGTGGGATTCTAAACATCTGAATTTAGTTCTATGGCTATTTACTTAACTTGGTGAAGGTTGGCAAAATATTTTTCTCACTTCAACTATTCTGGGTATCTGTTGCTGAGAAACAAACTACCTCAATATTTAGCAACTTAAAATAACAATTAATTATTTTGTGCACAAACACATAATTTGGCCACAGCATAGGTCAAAGACCTGTCCATTCCACACAGCATCACCTGAAGCAACTCAACTGAACACTGTAGATCTACGTATAAGACAGTTTGCTTACAGGGGTGGCAGGTGGGTGTTGGCTATGAGCTAAGATCTCAGTTCGCGCTAAGGTCTCAACTGTTGCTAAGGTCCTGGAGTTTTGGTTCCAATCCACGTTGCTTGCACTATCCATCCAAGTAAGCTTAGAGTATAGTGGTTGTATTCCCAGGACAATTATTCCAAGATAGAGGGAGAGTGAGGTGGGAACTATACTGACTTTAAGAACCGAGCCTTGGAAGTTATATAACCAACTTTTGCCAGAAACTTATTGGAGTATCACAAAACTTGGCCCGGTTTAATGGGGAAGGAGCATAAGCTTCAACTCTTATTCATGCAATGGCAGTTTCAAAAGATCATTTAAAACCAGAAATAGTTTAAAGGCTATTTTGATACATCATAAATTAATGTAAATAATTATGTCTCAAATTTTTTGATAGAAAAATATGATTAAGGCACAAGAGATTCTATAATAAAAACAAGCTTAGATGTGAAGGGCACAAAGTAGACGTGGGAACATCCTTGCCAAAATAAATTTTCTGACATGCATTTTATTTTATTTTTTCTGGAGAGTAATAGACAATACTTCTCTGTTTGTTTTCTTTTCTTTTTTTTTTTTTTTTGTAGCCCAGGCTGGAGTGCAGTGGTGTGATCTCAATCTAGGCTCACTGCAAGCTCCACCTCCCGGGTTCACGCCATTCTCCTGCCTCAGCCTCCTAAGTAGCTGGAACTATAGGCGCCCGCCACCGTGCCCGGCTAATTTTTTTTTTTTTTTTTTTTTTTGGATTTTTAGTACAGACGGGGTTTCACCATGGTCTCGATCTCCTGACCTTGTGATCCGCCCGCCTCGGCCTCCCAAAGTGCTGGGATTACAAGCGTGAGCCATTGCACCAGGCCAATACTTCTCTGTTTAATCATTCAATCAATATATATCATGCCATTTGATTTGTTAATTTAGAATAACATACAAGTCATTGTTCGTTTTCCACAAATATGCTAACTTTTCAAAAAGTTTTATACAGTTATAGAGATCTGTAAAACATATCCCTGAATATCATGAGATTCTTACTGAAATAATTTCAAAACAGTAATATGCATGAAGAACGTTAATGATTGAAAACCTTTGTTATTGCTTCTATCTAAAAATTCCATTCCATCAGGGGTTAAACAAATTTTCTTTATCATTATCGTTTGGGAGCAGGATCAAATGTTTCCCATCCTTGAGTTGGAGCTTTTACTTACTTTCTACTTATCTCGTCATCCTCCCTACAATTTTATAAGCTGAAAAATGAAACCCTCCCAAAAATAAAATACAGCTGTGGTGATTACATTCAGAAAGTCCAAAATAGATATTACCACATTTATTTACTGTAAAGACTCCGTGATGCTTCCAAGAAAGCTCTAAGTAGAAGGGACAAGGAAACTAGTGTTAAGATGATGAAAAGTCTTTATTACAAAATGATTGACATGTGTATTAATTAGCAAAAATGTTAGTAATGTATACTAGCTCTTACCAGTTAAATATGATCTAGTAATGTATACTAGCTCATACTAGTTAAATATGAGAGTAATTAGTGTATATTTTGCTGAAATAATAGTTATTTAGACCACTAATTTATTACTGGGCACCTATTATGTGTAAACAAGTCATGATTGAGTTGATTTCTTTGAATAAAATTCAGAAGATATTTTAGGCTAGTCAACTACCAATACACTTTAAAAGATTATAAAAGAGACTATTTAGAATCTGAAGAGTATTTTCAAATATTCTATAAGAGCACAGATTTCCAGGCTTTTAAAACACCTTTAGAATAGAAAAAAAGACAGCTTTTTTACTTATAAGGTTAGTATAAGTATAAAATTAAAACTTGCTAAAAAAACAAAGGAAAAAAGAATACTATGGACCATTAAAATGTATGACTACATATATGTATATATAAATACATACATATGTCTATATGCATATATATTCCATTCATAAAGTATTTTCAAATAAAACTTATGTAACAAAATGATTTTCTGCCTTAACAAATGGTATAACTTTAAAAATCCAAGAATAATTCATTATGAAAATATCCATTAATTCATCATATCAATATGTGAAATAAGTTTGAAATGATTGTCATAGATATTGAAGCAGATAATGCAGAAAAATATGATCCATATGGATTTCCAAGGATCTTATATTTTAATTTATAAAAACATTAAGTAGAAAGTCAAGTGAAGAAGTTTAGAAAAAATTGTATCATAGTACTTATTAAAATGTTAAAGTCAGAAACTACAAATGAAAATATTGATACTTAGAAACTATAAATTTATTTTATTGAAAAAATACTCCATAATTAATGTTTTAAATGAAAAACCAACTTGGAAAACTGATACAGCTTAGAGAAAATTTAAAACCAATACATTAATATTTAAAGTAAGTTTAAAGATCTATGTTTCAAAAAAAAGCCAGCAAAATACAGAACTAAAAGAGTCAATATGAAGTAAAAGAATAAACACAGATTTTCAATTAATATTATTATTATTACTACTACTACTAAGGCATTTTTAACATAAGTTAATGCTCACTTTCAGCCAAGTGTACTTCTAATATTTTAATATTTTAAAGTTATTGTTTTATTTTTACTCACAAATGATCCTGTGATGTAGCACTACTATTACCCTTATTTCTAATTTTCAGTTACTGACAAAAAGGCATGGGGGTTAAACAGATTATCCAAGTTGTTCATCCTGTGATTAGAGGGACTAGAATTTAAACCAAGAAGGGCTGGCTCCAGAGCTGTTTGTAATCCATGTATCTATAAAGGATTGCCATCTCACTCATAAACAAATAAATGAAATGTAAACCAATGAAAAATCAGTTTTGACCTTTCAGATTAAACTACAAAGAATGGCTCATAACATATAATGTTTACAACCTTGTGCTAAAACTGATCTCAAAATATCTGAAATTGGTAGAATAAAAATGAATGTACTGTTTGAAGTTAAATGTGCTTAAAATTCTAAATTTAAATCCCATTAGGGCAAGAAAGGCCACTTCTAAGAACTGATTCTACAAAAATAATTACAGATATCTCTGAGATGAGTGTGAGGTATGTGGGTATTTACAGGGGATAGTATAATAAATTACCGAACAATGAGATGATGGGCAATTACACTGCCTCAAACTGCCTGTCTTTTGTTTTTCACATGTCTCACCCCCTCTCATCTTTCAAGTTCTACTCTACTCACCTAGGTCCCAGAAGCCTTCCAAATTCTCAACTTATGTTAGCCCTTCCTACCTCATTATAATGCATATCCATCCCCTCCATAACTTTTTGGCAGATATTACATCATTCTTTATTATCATGAACTTCTTAGTTTTTAATTTGTCTCTTCTCACTAAAATGTAAGCTTAAGGAGGATTAACTCATACTATACCTCTATAACTGAGAACAATACCTATCATAGAATAGGTACCAAGAAATATCTATTATATGTAGGAAAAACCGAATAAATGAAAAGTTGCTCAGGTGTGTGTATATATTATGCATAGCAGCAAGATGTGTTAACTGTGGGTATCTTTAAATTTTGACATATATGGTGTTTTTCTCTTTACAGGCTCACCTTCTTTGGAATATTATAGTTTTTTTTTGTTTCAACTTTTATATACAATAATACATACACTTTTTTGTTTCTAGAGGATTTATTTTTTATTTTTCTGGGAGGGTGTCTCATTATGTTGCTCAGGCTGGTCACGAACTCCTGGGCTCAAGTCATTCTCCTTCCTTAGCCTACCGAGTAGCTGGGATGACAAGGATGCATAATTGGAATTTTGCAAATGTGCTTTCACCTTTAAATCATCTTCCTTCACAGTCATCTTTACAGGATAAACACGACTTAGTCTACACGGATATAAAGATCTTCCAATGTTTTATAATTGAAATTTCTTTGTAACAGTTTTTCCAATACTATTAAGTTTTTCTTGACTTTTTTTTTAACTTCAGCACAATATTTTAGGTATAGCTACAGCCAAAGTTGATGTTTTGAATATTTAATAATCATTGGAATGCAATGTACACCGTAAATATAAATAGATATCAGTTCTGAACAATGAGAACAGCTTTAACACTATACTAAATGAATTGCAGCACAGATACTTAGAGAATTTTGAAATATTTTTAATATCTTTACTCATACTTTGGATCAACTGATAATGGAATCCTAAAACAATGTCCTCAAATAATGGCTTAAAATCCTTTTGATCAATTAATATGTATTGTTCATCGATATTGATGACAAGAAAATAGTTGAAAATAAGATAGATGATTTTCCCCCCTTTAGTATGTCATACATTCTAAAGGGAAGAAGAGGAAAATAAAACCATGTAAAATCAAATAAACATTATTTTTGGCCATGATGGAGCAGCTAGTATCAGACATAACTCCCTATCTTAGTCCATTTTGGCTGCTATAACAAAATACCATAAACCGGATGGTTTATAAACAACAAAAATATATTTCTCACAATTTGGGATGAGGGACAGTACAAGATGAAAAGGCTGATAAATTTTGCATCTCATTATGATCCACTTCCTCATAGATGGCCATCTTCTCACTATCACTTGGCATGATAGAAGGGCAAAGGAACTCTTTAAGGTCTCTTTTATAAGACACTGATCCCATTCATGCAAGTTCTGCCCTCACTATCTAACACCTCCCAAATGCCCTACCTCCAAATTTCCCACCTCCTAATTACATTGAGGATTAGGTTTTAACACATAAATTTTGTTAAATATTAGACTTTAGTACTTCCCTAGATAAATACTTGTAACAATGGGAAAAATATATAGAATAATTTCATACACTGAGCGACAGACAGTGAAGAATGAGAAGAAACAATTTTTAAATTTTTATTTAAAGAAATGATTCCCATTTTTTTCCAAAATTAGTGAAAAATAAAAACCCACAAGTCTAAGAAACTCAGTACAGTCCAAGAAGGATAAATATAGAGGGCATACGTGGGCAAACAGTTAAGTTACTTAATATAACAATAAAAAAACCTGCTAAGTCACTCTGTTAGTCTGTTCTCATGCTGCTATGAAGAAATACTGGAGACTGGGTAATTTATAAAGATAAAAGGTTTGATTGACTAACAGTGCGTCATGACTGGGGAGGCATCACGAAACCCAGAATCATAGCAAAAGGCACCTCTTCACAGGGCAGCAGGAGAGAAAATGGGTGTCAAGCCAAGGGGAAAGCCCAGTATAAAATCATCAGATCTTGTGAGAACTCCCTCACTATCACGGAAATAGCATGGGGGAAACCACCTCTATGATTCAATTATCTCCACCTGGACACACCCATGATATATGGGGATTATTAGAATTCAAGGTAAGATTTGCATGGAGACATAGAGCCAAACCGTATGAGAAACCTCTTCCAAAAAAAATAATAATAATAATAAGGCATTATACTCATAGGAATAAAATGTTATGAACAATGACTCACATCAAAAACAATAAAGCTCACAAAAAAATAAACAGCATCTTTAAAGTGCCAAAAGAGAAAAGTGAACTTAGATATCCATATTTAGTAAAAAGTTTCTCCAAAATTTAATTAGAAATTGTTAATGTGTAAAAAGAAAATTTAGATTAAATAGAAAGGTTCACAGATGAAAGTTTGGATTTCATTAAAAAATGAAGAGAAACCCAAATAGTAGTTATGTTGATAAACATACAGTTTCATTACAATTTTGTTAAATGTTAAATATTTAAAAGATAATAAATGTAATGCCACTAATGCAAAAATAATAATAATGCACTAAATATGATGTATATAGAAATAAAACAACAGCAGCATAAAATGTATGTGGATAAGGGATTAAAATAAATTAAATGGAGTCTTATATAGAAATAAAACAACAATCACACAGAATGTGTCTAGAAGTGGGAGTAAAATGAATTAAATGCAGTACGAATTTTGCAATCTGAAACTGTGCAACATGAGCTTAAAAATCAATGAGAAAAAAATAACTATTCTCTGACCTTTTAAAATTGTCAAAATATTAAAAACTTTCTTAGAACCAGATATGCATATGGAACTTAAAAATTTTAAACAACATATATTTGTTACACTCTTATTTGAAACACTGAAGTGTTTTATTTCTTCCTAAGAAACAAAGGTATTAAGAAGAGTATCAATATCACTTGTCTTCTGGTTACATATCTTATTTTTATATGCCATGAAAATCTTTCCTATGTCTTGGCAAACTGTCATACTCTTTTTCTAAGTGTGGATTAGCCTTCAACATTTTAATCTTTGCAAGTTCAATACCGTAAGAGATCTCCAAGAGTTTCTTTAATGTAAGAATTTTAAAAAAATGTCTGTTGGCTGTATGAATGTCTTCTTTGGAGAAATGTCTGTTCATATCCTTTGCCCACTTTTTGATGGGGTTGTTTGTTTTTTTCTTGTATATTTGTTTGAGTTCTTTGTAGATTCTGGATATTAGCCCTTTGTCAGATGAGTAGGTTGCAAAAATTTTCTCCCATTCTGTAGGTTGCCTGTTAACTCTGATGGTAGTTTCTTTTGCTGTGCAGAAGCTCTTTAGTTTAATCATATCCCATTTGTCAATTTTGGCTTTTGCTGCCGTTGCTTTTGGTGTTTTCGACATGAAGTCCTTGCCCATGCCTATGTCCTGAATGGTACCACCTAGGTTTTCTTCTAGGGTTTTTAAGGTATTAGGTCTAACATTTAAGTCTCTAATCCATCTTGACTTGGAATCAACCTAAATGTCCTTCTGTGACAGACTGGATTAAGAAAATGTGGCACATATACACCATGGAATATTATGCAGCCATAAAAAAAGGATGAGTTTGCGTCCTTTGTAGGGACATGGATGCAGCTGGAAACCATCATTCTTAGCAAACTATCACAAGAACAGAAAACCAAACACTGCATGTTCTCACTCATAGGTGGGAACTGAACAATGACATCACTTGGACTCAGGAAGGGGAACATCACACATCGGGGCCTATCATGGTGGGGGAGGGAGGAGGGATTGCATTGGGAGTTATACCTGATATAAATGATGAATTGATGGGTGCTGACGAGTTGATGGGTGCAGCACACCAACATGGCACAAGTATACATATATAACAAACCTGCACGTTATGCACATGTACCCTAGAACTTAAAGTATAATAATAAAAAAAAATAAAAAAATAAAAAAAGAATTTAAAAAAATATATTTTTGTAAGTGTCTCTTCTTCTGAGATACATTTATCTTTTTTGTTTCAAACACTTTTCTTCATTTTTGTTAATAAAATCACTTTCAAGTTTCTCTGACTCTAGATTGAGACTCTTAAACAATAGCAATGTCAACATCACCATAGCTGGCTATTTCTTCTATAATTTTATTTTTGTTTTATTCAAAGTATATTTGCCACATTATAACATTTGTTTTATTGCTGCCTTTTCAACTTCTTAGTCAAATGACTCTTTGGATTATTTATTTTTCAAAAATGACATGTGGGCTTATGGCAAGAATATAAGTAGGCAATCTGACTGTAAGCTTTGCTGCCTGTGAACAACAGATACACAGTAACCAAACACAAAAAGAATTTGAAAAAAGTGAAAAGACTGATTATAACTTATTATAACCAATGCAGATCATATGTTCATGAAGCACGTAAACTATTTACATAAAGGTTTGTGAAACAAAGAGCCAGCTAAATGTGTAGCGTACTCATAGTCAATATACTGTAATGTCTAAAATATTAAATGTTTAGTTAATGTCACTTGATGTCAATGAAATTGTGTTAACAAATTCTTACATACCAGAACTATGCAAAACAAGAACTGTCTGTATGCTCTTATTCATTGTGCTGTTATGTATCTTCTAAGATCTTATTTTATACAGGGAGTAATAGAATATTAATTTAAGATGGACTCAGATAAGTTAAGAATGTGTATTATAATCCTTTGATCTACCACTAAACATGTAATAGAAAGAGTGACAACTAAAAACATTAAAAAAGAGCTAAAATAGAGGAGGCAGGGTGAGATAGTGGAATAGAAACCTACACTCTTAGTCCACCTGTCCTTCCTCTCTTTCCTGGAACCCAAATTTTAACAACTATCTGCACGAAAGAAAACACCATCACAAGAACCAAAAGTCAGGCAGGTGAACAATTACAGTACCTGGTCTTAATTTTATATCACTGAAACAGGCATTGAGGAGAGTAGGAGAGATAGTGTTGAATCACTGATACCACCCCTACTCCAACCCAGCAGAATTTTGGACTTTGGAGAGGAAGAACACAATGACTGGGGGATTTCACATTGAACTCAGTGCTGCCCTGTTGCAGAACAGGAAAAAGCTCTGTTGGGCTCAGCCTGCACCTGTGAATGGAGGACCATTTGGACCAGCCCTAGCCAGAGGGGAATCACCCATCCTACCCATCAGAATTTGAGATTCTTAGCAAGCTTCACCACTGTGGGCTGAAGTATTCTGGTGTACCAGATACCCAGTTTTGCCAGTGGCATAGAGCAACAAGAAGTCTGTTAAGGTCCCTCAGTTTTGGCCTGTACTCTGACAGCATTTCTGGACGTGCCCTTGGCCAGAGAGCCCACTGACCTGAAAGGTGAGTCCCAGGTCTGACAGCATTCACCACAAGCTGACAGAAGTGCCCTTGACGTTTAAGTGAACTGGTGGCCTGGCAGAACCACCCATGAACTGGTGGTGGTGGTGACCGCCACAGGGAGAGGTTCCTTTACCTGTGGAAAAGGGATGGGAGGGAAGAGTAAGAATGACTTCATGTTGTGATTTGAATGCCAGCTTAGCTGCAGTAGAATATAACATCAAGTAAATTGCTAAGGTTTTCCCTCTAATCCCTCACTCCCAGAAAATGTCTCTGAACATGCCTGAAGCTGGGGGAACTCAGCACACTGAAGAAAATAGCCTTGGGCAAGGCCCAGTGCTGTGCTGGCATCGGGTCTGAGCTAGCACAGTCCCAGTGTTGATGGCCACAGGGGTGCTTGAATTACCATATCCCCAGTTCTAGGTTCAGCAGAAACAGAGGAACTTTATTTGTTTGGCAGAAAATAAGGGGAAATAATAAGAGTCTTTGCCTAATAATCCAGAGAATTCTTGCAGATCTTATGCAAGACCACCAAGGCGGTACCTCTACAAGTCTGCAAAAAACACAGTATTGTAGGGTTTGGGGCCCAAATCTCTCTGCAACCTGAAAAGCCTTCCAAAGAAGGAGAGTTACAAAAAGCCTAGACTCTGAATACTATAACAAATAAATACCTAACTTTTTAATGACCGCGACACCTACAAATATCAACACCATCCAGGAAAACACAAGCCCACAAAATGAACAAGACAAGGCATCATGGACTAATACTGGAGAAAAAGAGATATATCATCTTTCAGACAAATAATTAAAAGAGCTGTGTTGAGGAAACTCAATGAAATTCATGATAACACATTGAAGGTATTCAGATAAATTTAACAAAGAGATTAAAATAAAAAGGATCAAGAAGACATTTTAGAGGAGAAAAATGCAATTGACATATGGAGAATTCATCAAAACCTCACGATAGCAAAAATGATCAAGCAGAAGAAAGAATTAGTGAGCTTGAAGACAGTTATTTGAAAATACACAGTCAGAGGAGACAAAAGAAAAAAGAATACAAAAGAATGAAGCATGTCTACAAGGTATAGAAAATAATTTCAAAGGGACAAATCTAGGAGTTATTGACCTAAAATCCAAAGTAGAGAAAGAGATAGGGGGAGAAAGTTTGTTCAAAGGGATAATATCAAAGAACTTCCCAAACCTGGAGAAAGATATCAACGTTCAAGTACAAGGAGGTTATAGAACACAAAGCAGATTTAACCCAAAGAAGACTACCTCAAGACATTTAATAATCGATCTCCCAAAGGTCAAGTATAAAGGAAGGATCTTAAAAGCAGTAAAAGCAAAGAAATAAATACCATACAATGTAGCTCTAATATGTGTGGCAGCAGACTTTTCAGTAGAAAGGTTTACAGGCCAGGCGAGAATGACATGACATATATTTGAAGTGATAAAGAATTAAAACCTTTTACCTTAGAATAGTATATATGGTAGAAATATTTTTAAGCATGAAAGAGAAATAAAGACCTTCCCAGTCCAAAAAAAGCTGAGGTGTTTTATAAATACCAGACCTGTTCAACAAGAAATGGTAAAGAAAATATGTTAGTCTTCAGTCTGAAAGAAAAATATGTTAATGAGCAATTAAAAAAAAAAAACCCAAAGGTACAAAACTCACCGATAGTAGTAACCACAAAGAAAAACAGAGTACTATAGCACCGTCATTGTGATACATAAAATACTCCTGACTTAAGTACAAAGACTAAACAACGAAACAATAAAAAATAATAACTTTTTAATTCATAGATAACACAATAAGACATAAAAAGGAATGACGAAAAGTTAAAAAGTGGGGGCATGAAGTTAAAGTGTGGAATTTTTATTTGTTTTCTCTTTTCTGTTTGTTTATAGAATCGGTGTTATCAGTTTAGAATAATGGGTCAAAAACTGTATTTGCAAGCCTTGTGGTAACTTCAAATAAAAAAAAAGATATAACTAATACACAAAATATAAAAAGCAAAATTGAAGCGTACTACCAAAGAAAATTACCTTCACTGAAAGAAAGACAGAAAGAAAAGGAAGAAAGAGAAGTCCACAAGACAACCAGAAAACAAATAATAAAATGGCAACAGTAACTCACTACTTATAAATAAAAACATTTAATGTAAATGGAAGAAACTCTCCAGTTGAAAGATATATAGTAACTGAAAAGATGAAAAAGGTTCAATGATCTTTTGCCTCAAGATACACACTTCTCTTATAAAGATATACCAAAAGTGAAAATAAAGGAATGGAAAAAGTTACTTTATGCCAATCGAAATAAAAAAGAGAAAGAACAGCTATACTTATGTGAGAAAATACATAGATTTCCTAACAAAAACTGTATAAAAAGACAAAGAAGATTATCATATAATAAAAAAGAGCTCAATTCAGCAAGAGAATATAATACAACGGCAAATAAATATGCACCCAACATTGTAGCACGCCAATACAGAAAGCAAATATTATTAGAGCTAAAGAGAGAAAAATAGACCTCAACACAATAACAGCAGGAGACTAGTCCACCCCCACCTGCAACACTGGACAGATATTCCAAATGGAAAATCAATAAAGAAAAAGTGAACTTAGTCATCACTGTAGAACAAATGGACATAATTGATATTTATAGATCATTGCATCCAATGACTGAAGAATACACATTTTTTTTTTCTTGGCACACGGATCATTCTTTTGGATAGATCATATGTTAGGTCACAAAACGAGTCTTAATGCATTTCAAAAATATTAAACAATATCAAGCATCCTCTCTCACCACAATACAAGAAAAATTTTGAAAACTGTATGAAAACATGTGAATTAAGCAATATTCTCCTGAATGACCATTGAGTCAATGAAGAAATTAAAAAGGATATTGAAAAATGTCTTAAAACAAATGACAATGGAAACACAACACAACCAAACCTGTAGGATACAGCAAAAACAGTGTTAAGAGGGAAATTTATAGCCATAAGTGCGTAACTGAAACCAGAAGAAAAACTTCAAAAAGATACCCTTATAATGCATCTTAAAGAGCTATAAAAGCAAGAGCAAGGCGAACTTAAATTTAGTAGAGGAAAACAAATAATAAAGATTAGGGCAGAATTAAATTTGAAACAAAGAAAACAATACAAAATATCCATGAAAAAAATGTCAAAGTTTTGCCAGAATAGCTAAGAAAACAAGAGAAGACTCAAATAAATAAAGTCAGATATGAAGAAGGAGGCATTACAAATAATACTGCAGAAATTCAAAGAATCGTTAGTGGCTACGATGAGCAATTGCAGTCTAATAAGTTGGAAAATCTAAAAGAAATGAATAAATTTCTAGACATATAGAGCCTAGTAAGATTTAACCATGAAGAAATCCAAAATCAGAACAGACCAATAATTAATAAAATGAATACTGTCAGAAAAGCCCAATATCTCTGATGAATAATGATGCAAAAATCCTCAAAAAAATACTAGTAAACTGAATTCAACAATACAGTAAAAAGATCATTTGTCATGATCAAGTGGGATTTATCCATGTAATGCAAAGATGGTTCAATATATGCAAATGAATCAATGTGATGTATCAACAGAATGTAGGCAAAACCATATAGTAATTTCAACTCATGCTGAAAAAGCATATGATACAGTTCTGCATCCCTTCATGATAAAAATTCTCAAAAAATGCATATAGAAGAAACATACCTCAACATAATAAAAGCCGTATAGGCCAGAACTATAGCTATTAATTGTATCATACTGAATGGGGAAAAACTGAAAGCATTTCTTCTTAGACCTGGAACAGTACAAGGCTGTCCAATTTCACCAATTTTAGTCAACATAGTACTGGAAGTCCTGGTTAGAGCAATCAGGCAAGAGAAAAAAATAAAAGGCACCCAAATTGAAAAGGTGAAAGAAAAATTATCCTTGTGGACAGATGATATGATTTTGTATTTGAAAAAACCTAAAGACTCCACTAAAAAACTATTAGAAACAAAAAGAAATTCAGTAATCTTGCAGGATACAGAATCAACATACAGAAGCCAATAGAATTTCTATATGCCAACAGTGAACAAGGTGAGAAAAAAATCAATAAAGGAATCTCATTTGCAATAGCTACAAATAAAGTTAAATAGCTAGCAATTAACCAAAGAAATGGATGATCTCTATGATGAAAACTATAAAACATTTATTAAAGAAATTGAAGAAGACACACAAAAAGTGTTCATGGATTGGAAAAATCAACATTGTTCAAATATCCGTACTACTCAAATAAATCTGTAGATTCAATGTGATACCTAAACAAAATACCAATGATATTCTTTACAGAAATAGAAACAAAACACTTCCAAAATGTATATGGAACTACAAAAGACCAATAGTCAAAGCTATTTTAAGCAAAAATAACAAAACTGGAGGAATCTATTTAACCAACTTCAAATTATTCTACAGAGATATAGTAACTAAAACATTATGGTACTTACACAAAAACAGACATACAGACCAACAAAAGAGAATGAAGAACACAGGGAAAAATCCGAAGTCTACATAAACTCATTTTTGGTAAAGGTGCCAAGAACATTCATTGGTGGAAAAGATGGTCTCTTCAATAAATGGTTCTAGGAAAATTTGATACCTACATGCAGAAGAATGAAACTACATTCCTATCTCTTACCATATATAAAAATCAAATTAATATGGATTAAACACTTAAAAGAGGACTGGATAAAGAACATATGGTACTCATACACAATGGAGTACTATTCAGCAATAAAAAAAAATGAGATTCAGTCTTTTGGAACAACATGGATGGAACCATAAGTCATTATGCTATGTGAAATAAACCAGGCACAGAAAGTCGAATATCACATATTCTGACTTATTTCTGATACCTGAAAATCAAACAATTGAAACCATTGAGATAGAAAATAGAGAGTTACCAGGGGCTGAGAATGGTAGTGAGAGGGCAGGAGAGAAGTGGGATGGTTAATATGTAAAAAAATATGCAGAGTGAATGAATAAGACCTAGTACTTAGGGGTAATAGTCAATAATAATTTCACTGTAAATTTTTAACTAACTGAAAAATATAATTGGATTGTTTGTAACACAAAAAACAAATACTTGAGGAGTATTTATTTTTCCATTTTCCATGATGTGTGTTATGCCTTTCTTGCCTATATCAAAATATCTCGTGTACCCTATAAATATCTACACCTAATATGTACCCACAAAAATTAAAAATTAATTTGAAAATGGAATGAGACTATTGAACAAGTAAATAAATACTTGATTAAGTCAAGCAAAGTCAGGAAAAGATACAAGACTGGAGGAAACATATAAGAATAAATTACAAAATTATAGACTTAATACCAGTCATTTCACTGACTACATTACATTCAAAGGCACTAAACACTACATTTGAAAGCCAAAGGCTGCCAGGCTAGATGAAAAAACAACATCCAACTATACTGTGTTTACAAGAGAAAAAATTTAATTATAAGGATACTAGGAAATTGAAGGTTAAAGTATGAGAAACAGTATGTAATGCAAATAGTAATGATAAGAAAGCTATAAAGAGAACCCTATGTAAATATCTAAAAAGTAGATGTTAGAGAGACAGAGAGATTTTATGACAGAAGGCTCAATTCATCAGGAAGGCATAACTGTGTTATATATGTATGCCTCTCATAGTATATGTTTAAAATGCATAAGAGAATAATTCAATGTGCTAAAAGAAAAATAACTAAATTTAAGATTTTGACATTTTGACCAGGTGCAGTGGCTCACATCTGTAATCCAAGTGCTTTGGAAGGCTGAGGTGGGAGGATCACTTGAGACTGGAAGTTTGAGACTAGCCTGTGCAATATAGTAAAATCCTCTCTCTACAAAAAAGGTAAAAACTAGCCAGGTGTGGTGGTGTTTGCATGTAGTTATAACTACTCATGAAACTGAAGTGGGAGGATTGAGCCCAGGACTTCCAGGTTGCAGTGGACTGTGATTGTGGCAGTGCACTCCAACCTGGGCAAGAGAGTGACACTAAGTCTCGTAAAATAATAATAATAATAATATCACTAATTTTAATTTCTCAGTAATTTCTTGAACAAGTAGACAAAAAAGTCATTAAAAATGTAGGATTACATTATCTAACATGACCACATTAACATTTATGGATATGGTGCACTACATTCAACAATGGAATAATATACATTATTTTAAAGCACTCTAGGAATGTTCACCAAAATACATTACAAGATGGAGCATAAAATGAGTTTCAAAGAATTAAATTTATGTAGAGATCATAATATGAATGAATAAAAACAAACTGAAAAACTACTTCAAATTATTAGAAATCTATCAAAAGTTGGAAATACAAAACTCCCCTCTAAATATGTATGGGTGAAAAAGAAATCAGTGAAAATTAGAAAATAGTTTTTCTAAATGTTAGTGAATACAAAAACCTAACAAAATGTTTGTATGCAGTCAAAGTAGTGATTAAAAGGAATTTTTCAACCTCAAAGCCCATTAATTTGATGTTGGGGAAAACAGTTTTAAAATCAATCATCCAAACCTTGACATGAGAAGCTACGAAAACCAAAGCAAATAAAAACATTTATAAATTTGTATAAATTATGTATCAATTTATATTTTAGCCCACAAAAAATGAAGCATGTTTTAAGTCGTGAGAAGAAACATAAGAAGAAAATATAATTAGAAGATAGGCCAAAGAGCAAATTGGAATGGGTGAAGATGGGGACATCTCTGAGGAGATAAAATTTTACAAAAGAATTGGAAAAAAAGGAGAGAGGTAACAGGAAAAATCCTGGTGTGTGGATGATAGTAGGCAGTTAGACCAACAGATGCAGTGTGATGGAACACACAAGAAAACCAACTTGTGAAGCAATAGAAGACACTCAATTTGTGTGTGCATACACATTTATTTTTCTGTGACTGTGTTCTCTGAAACTACATAGGATAAGGATTTGCTGCCCCTTCAGCGTGGACCCCAGAGCAGGCACATGAAAAAGACTTTGACAGTACTTGAAGGCTGGAACCAAGACCAGCCAATCCAGACCTTAAAGCAAATATGCCTGGATCCCAAATACACCTATATGAAAATAAAAGATGAAGGTTTGTTTTGGTACAGCCACTGACATTTGGGGTCATTTGTTACGCAGTATTATTGCAGCAATAACTCTCTAATACATATAACAACTATGCATGACAATGATTTGTTATGAAGAGTAGCAATTTAACCAAAATTGCATAATATCGGGTGATAATAGAATACACTTTAGGGTAGAAAGTGATTCTCAGACTTTGATGAGAATGAGAATCTCTTAGAAAATTTATTAAAATCTGCATTTATGGCCTATGTTCTAAAAAATATTATTCCTTTGGTCTGAGTTGGAGATCAGTAATTTTAAAATATATGTATTATTCACAATGATCCCAATTCGATTGTTTAAAGCTACACTTGTACAATATAAGCATAATGTCAAATTACATTGAACAATTACATCATTTGTCCCGATGGTTTAAAAACAATTTTTCTTGGGCAAATATATGTTAGATATGAATGTACGGTTGGTTTCTCTTTTATTTTTATGTGGGTAAGCATTTGGTTTCACAAAAATGAACACAGGATATTTTGATTAATTTAGAGCATCTGTGGGCAGCTTCATTTAGAATATTGCTTAGACATAGTCATCTTTGATCCTGCTTGCCTAATAAAATCACCATAGCTGGAATCTAGACTTTAACTGATGTCCTAGCAGATGTTCATCTCTTTTGTCCTTTTAAGACTGGGTTAAATACAGCTGGTTAACTTTATTTATCCCATAGTTTGAGAGTGTAATCATTTATTCACATGTTATATCTGCCCTTAATTAAGGAAACAGATTTTTGCCCAAAATGTATTCTTGAAAGTTTAAGTGGTACAATGCAGAGATGCAGAAATCTGCCACTTCTTTTTTTGTTTTCATATAAAAAGCGTCTAATTTTTTGTGATGTCTTTTTAGAAACACACCCATTCTTCCATTTTCTAGCAGCAGATGACTTGGTTGCTAAACTTTTGGAATAAAAGCTTTTTCCTTTTAAATTTCAATTTTGGAAATTAGTCCCAGCTAGCAAGCTCTTTGTTTTCTATTTTACTTCTTTCCTTCTATTTTTTGCTTTATACCATTCACTCCACAATATGAGATGCATCTATATGAATTATGTATGTATGAATATACACAATTATATCATAGATATCATAGCTTGGTTTCATTGTCTTTCACTATTAACTTTTAATAATTTTTAGTAATAATAAGCCAATAGAATACCTATATCTTACATAAATAATGAATAGAAAGCCTAAGATAGAAATAACAGTTTGCTTTGCAATCACTATGCTTGTCTTCTGCTCTGTGACATTTCATTGACTAAAGCACTAATCACATCCCTCTTTCTGTCCTCCTCTGCAGTGGTTAAGGATAGTAAAGAATCATCAAGTGAGGGCCAGTCATCTGATTCCACAATGTGAAATATAAAGGCCAAATATTTTGGATAATCAAATATGATTATCAAATTCTTGTGAAAAGGATAGCCCTCTGATGGAAGTGTATTATATGATTTTAGGCTACAAAACATTGTCACACATACAAGGATACATCACAATATAACATATATACACCTGGGGAAATCAGTATCCATTTTAATGGACTATTCTTCTAAACTCAGTTTTCTGCAATAATAACTACCTGGGCTTTTTTTTTTTTTTTTTTTACTAAGATATAGTTCTGTTCATGATGATCTCTTTGAAAAGTCTGATTGAATATGCTTTTAGCTCTTTTTCCTAAATGAACTCCCCTTTGGAACCTGAATTCCAGAGAGCAATGCATTTCCCACATCTACATCTGTTTATTACTTTAATAGATACTACCCTCCAAAACTTCTCGTCAATACTCAACTTAAGTATGTGTTCATCATTAAAGATATAAGGAGACTGCTCTTTTTTAAAAATTTCTAAGGCAAAAAAGAGAAAAAAAGATGTTCTTTTCACTCCTTAGTAAGTTTAACTGGTGTAATTAACAAAAAGGGATTAATTCAAATAGTTAGCTCATTACATGTTAGTCCAGCATAATGTGAGCAGGTAATTTATACTTATTTTACAAGCATCTAATTGAGTGCTTAATTTGTGCTGAAAGCTGTTGTATTGCAGCGACTGGTATTCCCTAAATTTCTATTTCCTTTGTAGTCTATGGAATTTAAACTCCCAATTTTTAGCTGGGCACATAAACAAACCAACAGATATCACATTGTCCAGCTTTCTTGCAGAGAAATGTATTATGTGACCAAATTTTGGTCATTGGGGTAAGCGAAGTTGGGCAGCAGTCACATGGACCTTTTCTGGAACCTTTCTTAAAAGACAGTAGTTGTGGATCCTTTGTCCCGTTTCCCTTATCTCCTTCCTGTAACCTGATATGTAGACACAGAGGCAGAAGGAGTAGATGTATGCACCATGATTTGTTCCTGAGCAAAAAAGCCTGGACAGACAAGTAGTTTATGAAGCAGACTGCCATATCAGTACTGGACTGCCAGATTTAACATGATTTCCAGTTTCTACATGAAAGATAAATGAGCTTTATTGCATGTTTGTTTGTTTACATCACTTAAATCACTGTTATTCTGTATCTAGGACTGCTAAGCACAGTCCCAGGTTATATAATAAATCACATTGAATACTCAAAACTTACCCATGAAGTAGGAACCATTATAATATCCATTCTAGAGTTGAAGAGACTCAAGTATAGAAAATGAATAATCTTTTCCAGTATCTTACAGTTAGTGAATGGAACAGCCAAGTCTATATCCTGATAATTTGATTTCAGAGATTCTAAACTAGTATGAAGGATTGCTTCCTGATTAAACCACGCGCCTATTTACACTGTGAAGCTGTAGACTCAGTCTTTGTTATTCTTGCATATCACTATATTAATTTTCAGAAATTTCAACAACTAATATAGAAAGTATGAACAGAAATTTCAACAACTATGACATAGCTGAAAAATTTCTCTTCAAATACTCCATTTTAAAAATAGCTGTATCAATAGGTTCATGGCTGTCAACATCAGCTTTAAAGAATGGTGTTGTTTATGTTTGAGCTTGGTACCTAACCATCTGTTAATAATCACTGACATTTTTTCAATATTCTGATCCTCAGCAAAAAGCAATATACTAACAAAATAAAGTGCTGGAGATTCTGAAATTCAAATGTTATTTTTGAATAATGTTTACATTGCTTATTTTTTCTTATTAGTATTATAGCTTGTGGCCATTTAAAATATTTTCTATGATAGCTTGTGTCCATTTAAAACATTTTCAATGACTCAGTTTCATACAGTTCAGTTCTGTTTTTTTTTTGTTGTTGTTGTTATTTCTTTTCTTCTGCTAGCTTTGGGATTGGTTTGCTCTTATTTTTCTACTTCTTCTAGGTGTGATGTTAGGTCTTTAATATGAGATCTTTCTAACTTTTTGATGTGGGAGTTATGAGGAAAGCATAAACTTTCCTCTTAACACTGCTTTAGCTGCATTTCAGAGATTCTGGTATATCTTGTTTATATCAGCTTCAAAGAATTTCTTGATTTTTGCCTTTATTTCATTGTTTAACTGAAAGTAATTCAGGAGGAGGTTGCTTAACTTCCATGTAACTGTACGGTTTTGAGCAATCTTCTTAATATTAATATATATTTTTATTGTGCTGTGGTCTGAGAGAGTGGTTGGTATGATTTTGGTTTTCTGAATTTGCTGAAAATTGTTTTATGGCCAATTGTGTGGTTGATTTCAGACATGTGCCATGTGCAGATGAGAAGAATGTATATTTTTTTGTTGTTGGGTGAAGAGTTCTGTAGATGTCTGCCAGTTCCATTTGGTCAAGTTTTGAGTTTAGGTCCAGAATATCATTGATAATTTTCTGCCCCCATGAATTATTTAATATTGTCCGTGGATATTGAAGTATCCCACTATTACTGTGTTGGTATCTAAGTCTCTTTGTATGTCTCTAAGAGCTTGTTTTATAAATCTGGGTGTTCCTGTGTTGTGTGTACATATATATTTAGGATACTTAAGTCTTCTTCTTGAATTGAACCTTTACCATTATATAATGCTCTTCTTTGTCTTTTTTGATTATTGTCAGTTTAAACTCTGTTTTGTCTGAAATTAGAATGGCAACCTCTGCTTTTTGTGTTGTTTTCTGTTTGCTTGGTAGATTTTTCTCAATCCCTTTACTTTGAGCCTGTGAGTGTTTTATTGTGCAAGATGGGTCTCTTGAAGATAGCATAGAGTTGAGGTGAAGTGAAAAAAAAAAGGAGATGCACAAAATAGTATACAAAAGAACACAAAATCATAAGTTTGTCCTTTGAAAGTATACATAACGTTGACAGACTTTCAGCTAGATTGATAAAGAAAAAGAGAGAAGATCCAAATAAGCACAATCAGAAATGGCAAAGGAAACATTACTAGTGATCTCACAGAAATACAGAAAACACTTAGAGATTATTGTGAACACTCCTATGCAAACAAACTAAAAAACTACACAAAATGAATTAATTCCTGGAAACAAGCAACTTCCCAAGATTGAACCTGGAAAATTTGTAACCCTATACAGACCAATAACAAGTTCCAAAATTAAATCATCAATAAAAAACCTACCAACCAGAAAAAGCCTTCTACCAGATGATTCACAGCCAAAGACTACCAGATTTGTAAAGAAGAGCTGTTACCATTTCTATTCTGATAAATTGAAGAGTGAATCCTCCCTGTCTCATTCTATGAGGCCAACAATATCCTGATGCCAACACCTGGCAGAGACACAACAGAAAAATAAAGCATCAAGCCAATATCCTTGATGAACATAACTATAGAAGCTCTGGAAGAAAACTTAGCAAACACCATTCTGGACATAAGTCCTGGCAAAGATTTTATGATGAAGACACCAAAAGCAATTGCAAAAACAATAAAACTTGACAAATGGAACTTAATTAAACTCAAGAGCTTCTGCATGGCACAAAAAAAAAGAAAGAAAGAAAAAAAAAAAACACTATCAACAGAGTAAATAGTCTACAGAATGTGAGAAAATATTTGCAAATCATGCATCTGATGAATGTCTAATAATCAGTATCTATAAGGAACATAAACAAATTAACAAGCAAAAAACAAACAGCCCCATTTAAAACTGGGCAATGTATGTGTACAGATACTTCAAAAGAACACATACATATGGCCAACAAACATATGAAGAAATGCTGAATATCACTAATCATTACAGAAATGCAAATCGAGACCACAATGAGATACAATCTCACAGCAGTCATGATGGCTTTTATTAAAAAGTTAAAAAAAAAAAAGATACTTGTGTGGGTGCAGAGAGAGAAAAGGGAACACTTATATACTGTTGGTAGGAGTGTAAATTAGTACAACTATTGTGGAAAGCAATATGGTGATTCTTCAAAGAGCTAAAAGCAGAACTACCATTTGAACTAACAATCCCATTGCTGAATATACACCCAGAGGAATATAAATCATTCTATCATAAAGACACATGCACACATGTATGTTCACTGCAACACTCTTCAGCAATCCCATTACTGAATATACACCCAGAGGAATGTAAATCATTCTATCATAAAGACACAGGCACATATATGTTCACTGCAGCACTCTTCACAATAGCAAAGATGTGGAATCAACCTAAATGCCCATCAGCAGTAGACTGGATTAAAAAAAAAAAATGTGGTAAACATACACAATGGAATACTATACAGCCATAAAAAAGGATGAGATTATGTCCTTTGCAGCAACAGGGACAAAGCTGGAGAACTTTATCCTAAGTGAACTAACACAGAAACAGAAAACCAAATACTGCATGTTCTCACTTCTAAGTGGGAGCTAAACATTGACTCTTCATAGACACAAAGAAGGGAACAACAGACATTGGGGCCTACTTGAGGGCGGAGAGGGAGAGTAGAATGAGGATTGAGAGACCAGCTCTAGGGTACTAGGCTTATCACCTGGATGGCAATATAATCTGTACACCACACCCCAGTGGCATAAAATTTACCTACATAACAAACCTGCACATGTACCCTGAACCTAAATAGAAGTTAAATAAAAATAAATAAAATAAATAAGAATAAAATTGTTTCCTAGGGATGAGCAATACTGTCTATCTTTTGTCATAGATTTCTACTTCACTCTCCCCCCTCATCTTGCTCTAATTATTTCCTGCTCCTACACAATTTTCATATGTTTGCTTAGTATCTTCAAAATAAAGTTATTTATTTATTATTCTCTCATGCCTGAATATCACACCGGTAACATGAAAAAGGAAATTTGTCCTGGAAGGACCCAAGTATACTAGAAAACCTGTAAAACTAGAACTCTTGTCCAGCAATGGTTACATTAGACTTAGGTATTAATTGCTATCACTATTTAGGAGCCCAGGCTCTAATCACAACGAATGCTTTAGACAAACATCTTCATCTTCATGTCTGCAACTGTCTTTTTTTCACTCTCTTAGAGATAAATAAGGGCATACACCTGAGAGCAAAGGAAACAAGTTATAGTGTGACCAGGAAAGGAGCTCTTGGAAGGGGACTATTTAATTAGTAATCTTCCATGCAGGAAGACAGGAGGAAGAAAAAGCTCAAATTCTGTTTCTACATATGTATATGTATATATTTTGATGATTATGACAAATATCCAGTTTCTACTTTATAAATTATTCTTGAAAATTCTAATTACCACACTAAAAGTATTCTCTTTACTCATGCAGTGTGATGGTAAAACCACAGAGTTAACTAAAAACATTTGTGAAGAAAAGAAATAGTATTTTACCACCAAAACAAATATGTCATTCAAATAAGTTGCATCATCTAACTTAATAGGTTGCAATGCAATGAAATAATGAGAAAAACCTGTAACATATATCTTCATAATATTATAGATGTGAATTAGAAGTTGTTCACCCCTTTCTGTACTAGTCCTCTCTGCAATGGAGAAACTCTCGCCAACATATTTACCTGTGTTCTTTTGTGGATACTAAGGGAGATGTTTTCACTGCAATACTATAGCAATGTGGAATATATTCTGAGGTTGGTGACATTCAAAATCTCACATTTAATTTGTGTAAATTCTAGCAAGAATTCTCGTTTGTTCCCAATATTCTTAAATAACTCTGTTATTTCTTCTGATCTTGGATGAGTGACTTATCCTGAGCTCTGGCTATAGGGTTCCAAGGGCAAAAAGTCTTGGTATGCTATTTAATTTGAAATTTTGAATATAACCCAAGTAAACTGTTATGTGGGCAGCTTTACTGTTTAGGTAGAATGTGCATAGATCTTACATTTGGACTGGACACATCTATTATTTTGTGCCATAAAGGTAGTTTAGTTTGTGTTGTGATTTATTGTGTCCTCACTGATCAAAGACATTCCTGAAAACACCAACCAGCTTAGTTCTCCTCAAACTGGACATTGCCATTCCTCAGTGCCGCACTTTATTAATGACACATTATTTTCTGTAGAGCCACCATAAAAATATGACTACCTGAGTGATAAACAGGTAGTTCTTCCCCTTGGATGCCTGTGGCTCTGGATTAGCTCACTGGGAAACTTTTTATTCCATTTTGGCTAAGGTGGTGATTACTGAATATGCAAGAATTTCTTCCTTAGAAACAACCCAAACTTTGCATCATACCTCTGTGGAGGATATGTTCTCTCCTATTAGAGCTATTTCACTGCAACAGGTTTATGTATTTTTAATATAATTTTATATTATATATATATTTAATTATATAAATCTGTCACAGTGAAATAGCTCCAATTTGCGGTACATGAATCTGGTAGGAAAGAGACAATTGATTCAATGGTTGCAGACTGATTTGCAATACATTTTAAAATTATTGGCAGCTATTGTAGCCAGCCACCATTCTCTATAATTTATCTTAGTTCTACTGAGTATAGATAGATAGGTAGATAGATAGATAGATAGATAGATAGATAGATAGATAGATAGATAGATAGGGAGATAGAGAGATGATAGATAGGTAGATAGATAATCATATAACATGTAATAGATACATCTTTATATATTTTTATGAAGTCTGTCCTTACTTAAAAGGGCATGCCTTACATGTACTTCAAAAGTTGTCAGTACTAGCTCATTTTTGGAAGAACATCAGAAATCTGAAAATGAGAGTTAGAATTCTGAAAACATGTTCATAGCCTGACAACGTATTTCTATTGATGGAAGAAAATTTACACTCCATGGGGAAAAGTATTGTGAGAAATCTTCAATATCTACTCTAATACTTCAGTTGCTCCAGCAAAAAAGAAGAAAAGTGAGTGGTTCCCATGGTGAGTATGGGAGAATAAATAGAACATGCTCTGTTCAGCATATTTGAGTACTCTCAGTCAGATTGCATTGACCCTCTGGTATTTTATATATACTCACTGTTATTAGGGAATCTTTATTTTCAATCTGTTTCAAAATGCAAAGGGAAATAAAATATGTTTTTGATTGATTTCATGAAATCCAAACATTGGTTACATGAATCGCACTTTAAATGACTCAGACTGCATATATTCTTCAATATGCAGGAATTTCAAAAATTTAAACAGAATCAGCAATAGCTAAATTGAGACTTTGCAATTAGGCAATTTATTGATGCTGCAAATGCTAATCATAGATTTTGTCCCAGTTATTACACACAAAATTTAATTGTCAAAATAGTTACCAATAGACAAAAGTGGATTATTTTATATACCTAAAATATACCATCATAGGTTGCAAAATTTGGCCCTTCCAACTATGTGGTGCTTAGAAGAAAGAATTTATAATCAAAATAGAAATATACTTCCAAATTTTTTATGTCTTCAGTTTTTTTTTTTCATCATGGAAATAGTAATGGCATAAATATCAAATTCTGGAACCAGATTTTGTGGAATTGCTGTCTCAGTACATAGCTCTTTGACTTTTAAAAGTCAGGTTTTGGTAAATTTCTCCATCTCTAAAGTGACAATGATAATTTATTTTAGCATTGAATAAATAATCTTACTGGGTATTTATGAATATTGAATATATTAATTGCATAAAGCTCTAGGAATACATGAATATACTACAGAACATAATATTTGTTCAAAAAATGCCAACAATTATTAACATTCACTGAAGATTTGTAGGAAACTTATAAGTAATGTTGGATATTCTTTCAAATGAATGGAAACGAACATAACTTATGAAGTCTGTTACTCCTTTTGTACATCAGCAGTAGATAGGTTTTTCATAATATCCACTCTAACTTAATACTGAAAAAAAAATTGCTACAAACAGCTCAAGGCTTATTCAATTGAAGGCACCTGACACCAATCTATTTTAATGCAATTATTTTAAATATGATCATTCAAACTCATTTTTATATTCTGAGTTTATTCATGCCTCTTTGATAAAGCAATTTAAAAGTTTTATTTTTTGTATCATTTTAGTTGTTATATTTTAATCTGAGAATGTTATTTTTCCAGAAATTTCCTAGAAAAGGTAGGAACCATCTAATTATACTCTGTTGTTCAAAATAAACCATAACCACTTATTTATAGACAGAAAATATGACACCTGGACTTAAAGCTCCTATCTCATTTCTTTTTCTACTACATTATCATTAAAGGTTTGCCAGAATCAAAGTTCTCATATTCTAATTTGTGAGATGTTGTCATTGAAATATTGAATTTCTCTCATGTGTTCTGGGCCTTCCCCAGGCTTTAGCAGTTAAAGACCATCATGCCTGAGAAAGCTTTCCCTCATTTCTCCTGTCCCCCTCCCAGCATTTTACAACAGCTTCTTTGCTCACTTAAAACCTCCATTTCCTTGTGTGAATTTGTCTCCTCTCTCTGTCCTGTCCCCTAAGCCTTCAACAGGCCACTGTCTTCCACTTGAAAAGGTGTGCAACCTTACTGTGTGCTACTGCCACCCACCTAGCAGACTCAAAAAATGGTCTGCAAGGGCATGCAAACCTTGTGGCTGGACTCCATAAATTTCCAAACCATCATAACAGCCTATATATAAAGTGCGGCTAAAGATTTCTCAATAGTGCAGCTGGCTTCTTTGACCTAGTTATTTACACTAAGTTTCTTCTCCTTCCACCCCTTGACCAGTATGAAAGCAACTATTGGTGCTCTCTCTCCCAGTAAGCATGTGTCACTTTCTGGATTTGTTTTCATTTAGTTAACTTCTTGTTATTTTTTGTTATATCTTCAGTTCCATTATAGGATAACAATTTAAAAATATATAAATTTCTCTCTCATTCACCTTATTGGTATCAGATATATGGTGAAATTATTAATGATTTCTTGTGACTTTCTACATTCCCACCTGAAGCAGGTGTCTCTTTATATGTCATTTTAGTCTTTCTATAGTAATTCATTGTAAATAACAGACTAGACTCATTGCTTTCTATAATGACTACCACATGGCAGATATTCAATAAGATGATTTTGAGGCCGGGCGCGGTGGCTCAAGCCTGTAATCCCAGCACTTTGGGAGGCCGAGACGGGCGGATCACGAGGTCAGGACATCGAGACCATCCTGGGTAACACGGTGAAACCCCATCTCTACTAAAAAAAAAAAAATACAAAAAAAAAAACTAGCCGGGCGAGGTGGCGGGCGCCTGTAGTCCCAGCTACTCTGGAGGCTGAGGCAGGAGAATGGCGTAAACCTGGGAGGTGGAGCTTGCAGTGAGCTGAGGTCCGGCCACTGCACTCCAGCCTGGGCGACAGAGCTAGACTCCGTCTCAAAAAAAAAAAAAAAAAAAAGATGATTTTGAATGTCAAATGAATTCATCAAATCAACCCTACATGGTCATACATTTCTATTTTTAAACAATTATCATCATTTCACTATTAAATCTGTTGCTCTGAATATTATCCTTAAAATACTTTTCTGAGTTGGTTTTTAGGTCACTTTGTATTTCAGAACAGTTTATATACAGGGTAAAAAGAACAGCATCTTTTTGTCACTTCCTGTTTTCTGAATAAAATAATTTATTTTCTTCTGCAAACTTAATTTTTCCCACAACTGTACTTCGGTCAAGGCTTCAGAGTGATATTTAGGGGACTATTCTATCCTTAACCTGTCCCTTGTCATCATAAGAAAACAAAGTAAGCATCAGCAAATTTCTTTTTCTCATCTCTCTCTTTCCTTAAGATGTTTGTAAGAATAATAGTATTATTTAAATGTTAAAGTACTAAATGTACTAGAAAAAAGCTTTAGTGACTCCTTCGCAGGTTGAACCTAATCTTCTAAATATAGTTGGTGTCCCCATATCCACAAGTTCTGTATCTGCATATTCAATGAACCATGAATTTAAAATATTTTGAAAAAAATAATAAAAATAATAATACAGTTAAAAATAATACAAATTAAGAAATATATAACAACTATTTATGTAACATTGATATTGTGTTAGCTATTGTAAGACATCTAGAGATAGTTTAAAGTACACACAAGGTTATATGCAAATAATATTACATTTGTATAAGGGACTTGAGCATTGAGAATTTTGTTATCCTCAGTGGTTCTGGAATGAATTCCTTGAAGATACAGAGGGACAACTCTGTGTTAGGTTTCTGTTCCTGCTGAAAAGCTTGATTATCATTGAATCTCTTAAATGAGATTTCTTATTACTAAATGTCACTAAAAAGTCATTGAAATAATAATAGGTTAATTGTGAATGAATAACATTAAATGTGCTTATATAAATGAAGCTAGAAATTGCTGGCATAATAAGTTTGCCAGAGGTTTTTGCTTTACATATATAAACTCATGTAATTTTTACAAACAACTTATGAGAGATGCTATTACTATTCCAGTTTTACAAGTGAAGAACCTCAGGCAAAAGAACTTAATTAATTTGACCAAGGTTTCAGAGTAAGTTACAATTAGGATTAAACCAAGGCAGTCTGATTTCAGCATCCATAATCATAAATTCTGTATTTATTTGCTTTATTTATTAACAAGATTGCCTTCTAAAACCAATAATGAAATTGCAGTTAGCCCATTGTCAAATATAATGACATTACCTCAGTTCTCATTCAACTTCATTTCTCTACTCCGTTCAACTAGAGACAACAGTTTCCTTTATGTTCTTCCTGTATCCTATTCTCAACATGAGCAAAATCAGGCTCAACATATCGTCTTTTATTTCAGAGTTGGCAAACATCTTTCCTAAAGAGCTAGAGAGTAAGATCTGTGGACCATGTGGTCCTTGTCACCACTGCTCGATTCTGCTGTTGCAGCGAGAAAGCAGCTGTAGAAGTTATGTGAATGAATCTGTGTTCCAGTAATACTTTATTTAGAAAAACAGACTGCAGTTGTATTTGGCCACAAGCTCAGTGGGTTTGCCTACCCTGGCATTACTCCATACTCAATTTCAAAAGGCCCATTAGAGTGGTCTTTAGGATTCCACTCTCGCACGCTTCTTATTTACCCTCTCTCATTGATTATGTGTATATATGTCTCTTAGCTATCTGTAGTAGTTACTAATCTCTGAATGAATACTATGAACCCTTCAGATATTTCCTGTAGCAAAATCATAGAGAATGTCACTTGTCACACTAATCACAAATGGAATATCTAGGACTTCAAATATTATTGAAATTCATGCTAAAATAGGCTATGTTGTTTCTCTGACTTTATGTTTTATTATTTATAATTCCATACTTATTTCAAATTGATGATTTAAAATTATTTTTCAGAGACAAGTGATTCTTTTACTTATTTATATGTGTACCAGGCACGTGAAGTGAAGTGAACGTTATAGAAAATCAAATAATCCTAATAACAACTAGTATTTATTAAGTGCTTACTATATCCCCACTAAATCTTTCCCTGTATTATTGCAATTAATAATCATAGCAATCTTACCTGGTAGATGTTATTATTTTCCTTATTTAATAACTGATACAAGACGTTGAAAAACCAAGTAATTTGAAAATATAACTTAACTAGCATGGTGTACCACCAATATTGAAATTCAGACAATGTCATTTTGGGTCCCATATTCTGAACACTTTTGCAATATCAACAAATAAAACTGTAGTTTTTTAAAGCTGATGAGACTACCAAGAGACTCTTTTGGAGGGACAATGTTTGTGGAAGAGAGGGTGCATAATATATTGAGTCAGGTGCATAACACACTGATTCAGATTGTTCATGACACTGTAAGTCTCTCTCATGCCTATTACTTTTTCCATGAGAAGCAGCCATCGATGTTTTGTAGTGTAAATTATTTATAATTCATGTCACAGTTGAGACTGTGCTCCACTCAACTGATAGGGTATAAATAAATTAAGGTGGCAGATATGAGAATTCTGCATAAAATGGTCAGTAAATGGTGGCAGAATTTCTGAATCCTTACTCAGGGGTCTGTAAAGAAGAAGGCAGAAAGAGGGAACAAAAGCACTAGGAAGAGTAGAAGAGATGGTACACATAAAGATGAGAGAGAGAACCTAAGCCACAAACGTGATTACATAGCATTAGATGCTGTCTCTGATAGAACAGTATGTTAACAATAATGCTAAACTGACAGTAACTTCAAAGAACGTTGAACGTTTTACATGAGTTGGTGTTAAATCCAGGCATGTTTTTGAAATGATCCAATTTACCATGAAGCCTGCCTACATAATTTTTTTCAGTTGTCTCACAAAAAAAAAAAAAAAAAGAAAAAAGAAAAAAGCAAATCTTGACTGCGCACATAAATCCACACAGGAAATTTTCATTTATTTGCTAACTTAGAAGACATTTCTATAAATGGTGATATGTAATAGTATACAACACAAATCCAGCTGTTTTCAATTATTTAATAATATGCAAGTGACTTTATGTATGCTTCAGAATTTCCATTAAAATCATATTTTATTCTATGATTGTTTTTCAGAGTATGAGTCTCACTTGGGGTGCGGTGGCACCATCATGACTCACTGCAGCCTCAGCAACCCTGGCTCAAGCAATCCTCCTGCCTCAGCCTCCAAAGTAGCTGGAACTACAAACACTGATATGGTTTGGATCTGTGTCCCTGCCTAAATCTCATATCCAACTGTCATCCTCAATGTTGGAGGTGGGGCCTGGTGGGAGGTGACTGGGAGTAAATTCTTCATAAATGGTTTGGCACCATCCCCTCAGTGCTATTCTCTTTATAATGAGTAAGTGAGTTATCACAAGATCTGATTGTTTAAGTGTCTAGCCCCTCCTCCCTCCCTTGTTCCTGCTCTGGCCATGTAAGATGACTGCTTTCCCTTTACCTTCCACTATAATTGTCAGTTTCCTGGGGCCACCCCAGAAGCAGAAGCTGATATGCTTCCTCTACAACCTGCAGAACTGTAAGCCAGTTAATCCTCATTTCTTTATAAATTACCCAGGCTCAGGTTTTCCTCATTTATTTTCATAGCAGTGCAAGAATGAACTAATGCAAAAAACTGGTACCCAGGAGTGAGGCAGTGCTTATTTTCAAGATACATGAATATGTCGAAGTGGCTTTCGAATTAGGTAACAAGCACAGGTTGGAAGAGTTAGAAGGCTGATAAGAAGACAGGAAAAAACGCTGGGCGCAGTGGCTCACACCTGTAATCCCAGCACTTTGGGAGGCCGAGGCGGGTGGATCACGAGGTCAGGAGATCGAGACCATCCTGGCTAACAGGGTGA
>NW_012116154.1:9301082-9302912 GCF_000951035.1 Colobus angolensis palliatus | reverse complement strand
AAGACAGGAAGATGAGGAAAAGTTTGGAACTTTCTAGAAACTTGTTAAATGCTTGTGATCACAATGCTGACAGTGATATGGACAATGAAGTCCAGGATGAGGAGGTTTCAGATGGAAATGAGGAACTTATTGGGAACTGGAGTAAAGGTCACTTTTGTTATGTATTAACAAAGAACTTGGAGGCATTGTGCCTCTGCCTTAGAGATCTGTGGAACTTTGAACTTGAGAGTGATGATTTAAGGTATTTGGAGGAAGAAATTTCTAAGCAGCAAAGCATTTAGGAATTTACCCAGTTGCTTCGAACAGCATATGGTTATATGCATGAGCAAATAAAAGATGTAAAACTGTAACTTATATTTAAAGGGGAAGCAGAGCATAAAAGTTTGGAAAATATGCAGCCTGACCATAAGGTAGAAAAGAAAAACCCATTTTTGGGGGCAGGGATTCAAGCATGCTGCAAAAATTTACTAAGTGAAAAGGAGCCAAGTCATAATAGCCAAGACAATGGGGAAAAGGCCTTGAAGATATTTCAGAGACGTTTGCTGCAGACCTTCTCATCACAGGCACATATACTTAGGAGGAAAGACTGGTTTTGTGGGCCAGGTCCCGGGTCCACAGCCCTGCACAGCCTTGGGCCCCTGTTCCTTGGATGCTGACCACTCCAGCTCCAGATGTGGCTCAAAGGTGCCCAGATACTGCTCAAGCTGCTATTTCAGAGGATACAAGCCATAAGCCTTGGTTACTTCTAGGTGATATTAAGCCTGTGGGTACACAGAGTGCAAGAATTGAGGCTTAGGAGCCTCTACCTAGATTTCAGAGAATGTATGGAAAAGCCAGAATGTCCAGGCAGAAGAGAAGCCTACTGCAGGGGCAGAGCCCTCATGAAGAACCCTTACTAGGGCAGTTTAGAGGGGAAATGTGTTGGAGTTCCCACACAGAGTCCTCACTGGGTACTGCGTAGTGAAGCTGTGAGAAGAGGGCCACCATCATCCAGACAACAGAATGGTAGAGAGACACCCACAGCTTGTGCCACATGCCTGGAAAAGCTGTAGTGCCTGCCCTTGAGAACAAGTGTGGTGGCTGAGCCCTGCAAAGCCACAAGAGAACTGTCGAAGGCCTTGGGAGCTCAACCCTTGCACCGGCATGCCCTGGATGAGAAAAATGGAGTCAGAGGAGACTATTTTGGAGCTAGATTCAATGACCATCTTCCTGGGTTTCAGACTCGTATGGAGCCTATTGCCCCTCCTTTTGGCTGATTTCTCTCTTTTGCAATGGGAGTGCTTACCCACTGCCTATACCCCCATTGTATTTTGGAAGTAACTAATTTGTTTTTGATTTTACGGTATCATAGGTGGAAGGGACTAGCCTTGTATCAGAGTTTGGACTTTGGAGTTAATGCTGAAATGAGTTAAGACTTTGGGGGACTATTGTGAAGGCATGATTATATTTTGAAAGGTGAGAAGGACATAAAATTTGGGAGGGGGCAGGGGAAAAATGAAATGGTTTGGGTCTGTCCCCAACTAAATATTACGTCAAATTTCAATCCCCAGTGTTGGAGGTGATGCTTGGTGGGAGGTGAGTGAATCATGAAGTTGGATCCTTTATGAATAGTTTAGTAGCATCCCCTCAGTTCTGCTCTCGTGATAGTGAGTTATCATGACATCTGGTTGTGTAAAGGTGTGTAACATCTTCTGCTTCTCTCTCTTTTGCTCCTGATCTAGCCATGTAAGACATTCCTGCTTCCTCTTCAACTTTCACCATGATTGTTAAGTTTCCTGAATCCTTCCCGGAAGTGAAATCTGCTATGCTTCAATACAGCCTGTAAAACCA
>NW_012116154.1:9267546-9300921 GCF_000951035.1 Colobus angolensis palliatus | reverse complement strand
GAGTAGCTGGGACTACAGGCGCCCGCCAGCTCGCCTGGCTAGGTTATTTGTATTTTTTAGTAAGACGGGGTTTCACCATGTTAGCCAGGATGGTCTCAATCTCCTGACCTCGTGATCCACCCATCTCAGCCTCCCAAAGTGCTGGGATTACAAGTTTGAGCCACCGTGCCCAGCCAGGTATTTCTTTATAGCAGTGTGAGAACAAACTAATACAGTGCACACCACCATGCCTACCTATTTATTATTATTGTTGTTGTTGTTATTATTATTATTATTATTATTATTTGGAGGGGCCAGTTCTAGCTGTGTTGCCTAGGCTGGTCTCAAACTCCTGGCCTCAAGCAATTCTCTTGCCTTGGCTTCCCAAAGTCCTGAAATTACAGACATGAGTCATGGTGCCCAGCCCATTTCCATTAAAATTGTAATATAATCTCTTGGACATTCATCACCTTTTCTATACATTGTTTTGGTATCTGTAAAATGAAGCATATGATTTAAATTATCTCTAACTCTGCTGTAAGTTTTAACATTCCATTAGTCTATCTCTTCTTCCTCCTGTAATTAAATCTACTTTTTCTTCTCTCTCTAGAATGTAACATTGATGAAAATTATAAGCATACAATCTAGCCTCAAAACTCAAAAATGAGATCTCAAAAGCTAGGCATATATACGTATTGGGCTACAAAGCTACACAAAGAATAGATCTCTGGGAGGCCTTGAACTGACCATGTTCTCCCCCACTCTCACTTGTGGTTCTTGAGAATATCTATAGATTGTGCTGGGAATGCAACATCTTGAGATGAGGTTGAACTGGCTGGAACAGCCTAACCTCTGTTTCTGTTCCCTCCAAGAGAAGAGTGTCCTACAACATTTTAACCCACTGAGTTCAGTAATTCTGGGATATATAACCCAGGTAGGCTGCTTTTCAGGGTCCTTCAGCAGTGATATAAGTGAAGGATCCGCAGACAAGACTCCATTCACCTTGAGCAGATTTCCTTAGCCTTGAAGGAGTGGGTGTCTATGAATCCTAGGCTTCTGCTGTTCCTTATTGCATATCTGTAAGCAACAAACTTGCTTCATACAACTAGTGTGAATGTTCTATCTCACTGGACTCTGGCAAGCAGTAAAATTGCAGACCAAGATGCAGTGAGCTGAAGTGGTAACCAGGGCATGATGAATCTTGTTATTACCACACAAGTATATTTTTTGTGATTTAAAAAGTGAGAAATTGCAATGAATTGAAAATGACCAAAAATACATATTATTTTTACTTTACATTTTTTAGTATGCATATATGTTAAGCATCTTCATTTACATAGAAATTTATTATATTCTAATATTTATGTATATTAAGAAAAGCCTATTGAATTTGCATTTAGGCCATTTAAATAAAATCTGTCAATGTTTTTACTCATGTATCTTATCTGGTTTATTTACTTAATCACAGATAATTTTCCAAAGTAACAATTGTGTTGCACTCAATTATGTGTGATTGAAATTTGGTTTATAAAAGCAAAAGTATTAAATTCAAGTGTTAAATCTGCAAAAACCTGACGAGTACCATTTGGTTTATACATTATGATCTCATAAAAGTACTAATATTTTAGTATTATTATAGCATATAAACTGTCATCACGTCCCCAAAGACATAAATGTTTGTACAATATATCTAAGTTTGTGTAATACCAGTAACAGTTAAATACCTTACAGCTTAATATCTGCCAGTCACTGTTCTGAGCATGTGCTATGGATTAATCCTCAAAATAATTCTAGCTACTGATTCCTATTATTTCGATTTTACAGGTGAGGAAATTGAGCAACAGAGCAGTAAACAGTTTGTCCAAGATCAGACAGCTCCTGCTTAGTGGGTCCAGGAGATAAATTCTATTACTGTGATCCAGAATCTTGCTGTGAGACATTCTGTTATCTATTATTTTGTGTGTACCTGGTATAAACTATATACATATGTGTGTGTGTGTGTGTGTGTGTGTGTATATATATATATATGGTTGCTCTTTATATGACACTCTTGGTTTCTTTAATATAAAATATGAATAAAATGAACAAAAAAGAAATTCTAACATTTCCATATTTTATTTTACAGTGTGATATGATTCTTATAACTAATTGTTGAAATATTCCTCTGATAATACTGACAATAAAAAACGACATTTAACTATATTTCTTACAAATGTGTTGTATGAAGTATAATTATGGTAACAATAATAACAAAACTTATTTTAAAAAATCTGACTTTCAGTAGTAGTTAGTATGTATATTATCTTTGAATAGGATTTTTTATACAGAACATTTAAGACTCTCTAGTACCAGGGTCTTAAATGTTTTCCACCAGGGACATGGGATAGTATGCCATGACATACACAGCCCCATGGGCAAATGATGCCACGTTTTTTGAGAGCATATGTTCCTGTAATATGGAGGTGTTTTGAATTATGTATAATTAGAATCACACTTCATGCAAAGGGAACTCGGAAACATCATGGTGAATAATATATAATTTAAAATAAATTCATTTTAATGTAAAAAACATGAGATGGAAAATACCCTTTACACTTTGGATAAGACCACAGATATAGCACCACTTCACTCCATTTGGAGTACTGCTATGTTATCTGGTACATTTAAGTAGAAAAGCTTAAAAATAACTAATGGGAAATATTTTTGTAAACTGTGAATTGTTAAAGCTCAGAGTATATAGAGTATTTACTCATTACTAAAGAATGCTGTAGCCTAGACAGCACTAGTATTCAACAATGTTTGTTTTCATTTCTGTGCTTTACTACTTTACTTTCTACTTTATCATTGCGACTATTTTCGACTTTACTATTTGTCTTCCTAATAATGCATGTCTTCAGGGGACTATTCCTGATTGTTCATTCCTTAATCCGGTGGCTGCAATCTCTAAGATCAGGAGAATGGTTTTGTCATTGCTATCATTGTTCTTGCCATCACAACTAGGCTATTCTTCATACATTGACAGCTAGACAATGGAATATAAGGTCTAGCACCTCAAAATATTCGTGCCTCTGGAAGCCTGTCCATTTACCTTCATTGCTCTAGGAAGGTCAACCTTCCTAGTTTGTTCAAGTGCATCTCATTAGCTGACCCTATATTGCCTCAGGAAATCTAGCTACAAGTATGTAAAAGAAATGTCCTTATTATCATTCAAACCCTGCATATAGGTAGCAACATAGAAAGGAAAGAAACAGCTGTAATATGGATGTCATCTTGAAGATTAATACTAAGAAACAATGTAAAAATAACAAGAAAATATTCTAATCTGGGCCTGAGAGTCACAGTAAAAATAAATATTGGAGAAAGTACAATGTTATACAAGTCACAATCAAGAATATGCTAAAATCATCTTTGAGCAATAATATAAGCAAAGAATATACATTTACAAAGTATGTAAATGATAGAATTTTTAGCAATCACTATGGAATAATCATAGTATGGAATAACTATGGAATTATTTAGCAATAGATTATCGAGTAAACTATAGAATATGGTAGGTAAAATGTTACAGGATATCAAAAGAGTTGACTAAGTATAAAGGGCTATGAAACACCTAAGATGGGGCTTTACTCATGGTCACATAGTTTAAGAATGATCACTGATTTATTTGTGAGACAGTAATATTTATGCATAACCTAGAATATATATTGCCTTTTACAACAAAAGTTTGTTTTTGTAATGTAGGTAACAAGTTAAATAATGACTGAAAATATTTTACATATGAAATGGGGAAGAAGAAGACACTGCTGACTATTCCAACCACAGTTTAGATGTTAGAAGTGTGCATACTCAACAAAACATTTATCATAATATTTTGCTAGTAAAATCATTGATAGATGGTCCTCTACAGTAGTAGCGATAGGTGCTACAATCAATTACTCCATATTTTTAAGTTTTAGGTACACAGCCTGGCTATTGAGTGCTTTTAATATGAAATATTGCATAAAAAGGCATAAGCTAAAATGAGGCCAAATTCATTTGGATACTATTTACTTGATTGTCTTCTCTATCTTAACAACAGAATATTAGTCCAATTGTCTTGACAGAAATACTCAGTCTACATACACAGATTTAATGAACATTAGAAGAAAGTTTTGCTTTAACTTGTGATTTCTACTGATATTTTTTTAATTTTGAAGAAAAAATGGAATAAGAGCTACCATATCTATAATATCTATTGATCTATCTATCTAGACTTGTCAACATTTATTAATACATATATTCAGAGCTTTTGTCTTAAAAGCTATCCAACAGTTGCTAACTTTTCTTCTATTGTAGAGAAAATATTCTTGTTTGCTTTGAAATATCTTAAACCAGTCTCCTTTCAGAATATTTACCAGAATAACATTGAAATGTTATCTTTTATATCAATAAGTGTGTGTATATACACAGACTAAAAAATAAGTGGTAGGGGAAAAACAATCAAAATTAAAGAAGTGAAAAACAGAGAGATAAAAAATCACTGATATAGCATATATGACACATTTGAAACACAAGCCTTCTGGGTAGGAATCCAAGACACAACTTATTTCTTACATAGGAGCCTACAAATACTCAAAGTTTTATAGCACTAGGTTCAGGTCCACATCGCTTCCAATTCCTTGGCAACAGATGAGTTTCAAATTTCAGAACTTTTGGATTTTAGAAAGGTAATATGGTGCATACGCTATATAACTTGTAGCACATATTAATACTGCAATGAAACATATAGATAATTCATAGTGAGGAAAAAGACTACATATAGAATAGTAAGGTCATAGTTTGTTTCCAAACTCATTATAAAAATGAGGAACGAAAACAAACAAATAGAAAACCGTTAACTTTTGAGACTGAAGATAAGGCATGCTAAACTTTTAGCTTTGACAGTGTAGAAAGGTAGTGCTTAAAACAGGAGGCAAGCCAAAAGCGTTTTAAAAGCATCAAAATGCCAGATTTCCTGCCCCATTCTCAGCTAGATAATTGATCTTTCCCATATTGAAGAAGATTAAAATATATTTTCTAGAGAGGATACATTGGTGGGATTTTGTATTAGAAACACTAGAATACCTGAGATGGGAGGAATCATACTGATAATAGGAAACGAGTGAGGAGCTGAAAGTGGAGCAATGCATTCAAAATTCACAGAGAAAATAATTTCCAGTACTGTACCCGCCTAAGCTGTCCATGTAATAATAGGGGTCAAAAGAAGACATTTCAGGCATAGATATCAATGTGTTTTCCATTTTAGGAAGGTACAGAAGGACATGTGCAACAAATGAGAAGGTATAAAAAGAAACTACATGGACTATGAAATCAGGGGATCAAATACACAAGGCCACCAGGAGCAATCTCCAAGTTAATATACGGAGTTTAAACCTTGAGAGTTGTGCAAGAAATGGAGAGAGCAGCCTGTCCAGCAGGCCAGAAAGTTCTATAGATGCCTTTTGATTTTATTTCTGGAGTGGGATTATGAACTGCTGGGATGTGACTTAATATTACTTGTGGATACAATGTTATATATGCCTCTTATGTGAACAGTCATAATAAGGAGAATATATAATCATAAATTACGATACAACTATTTCTGTGGCAATAGGTGAACAGTAGTATATTGAATGGTGATGGCAGCAGAATGCAGGTTGTGAAGGAGTGCTACACCATTATAAAAGTCAAGAACAAATAAGTATATTACTGTAAACTAGAGATGTAAAATAATGATAGAAGAAATCTAAATTGTTCAAAGCATTTGCTTCTGGTGATCAGGAAATGGGGGAAGGATCATGAAAGATTGCTTTTTTCAATTAAATCCTTGTATTGATTTTTTAAATATTGTGTATCTATACAATTGATAAATGTATCCTAAATTTTAAAAAAAGACTTAATTAAGAAGTAGTCAAGCCCGTTGCAGCTAAGTAGACACAGGGTTTATGAAAGGAATAATGAGAAGAAAATTCAGAAAGACCATTTGGGGCCTTGTTCTGTGAAATATGTGTCAATGTTAGAACAGTTTGTTTTAAATGCTACAGGCAATAGGTATCATTGAATGACTTTAAATGGAATGTATTTTAACTTCCCAGGCCTCCCATGTGGCACTCCTTGAAGAGAAGAAACACTGTTCTCTCAAGCCAGAAAGTATTTACAAGCACAATTGCTTATTTATACTTTAAGATCTTCTTTCTGGTTACTAATAAATGTAAAAGATGAGGGATGGGAGGAAGTAAATATATCTATTTATTTATAGATCTCTATATATGTGTGTGTATATATATATATATATACACATATATGTGTGTGTGTGTGTGTGTGTGTAAGAGATATCACGATGACTAAACTGTTTATCTTAAGGCTTTGGAAATTCCCTCAGTAAGACACCACATGGCATCTCCATTTAATTCTTTAGTCTTTGATTATGCAAGTGCTTAAAGTACTATAAGTACAGAATCAATTATCAGTCTTTGTTAACTCAGAACATGTTCTGCAAATTACGGCTGCCTACTTAAATTAAACCCCCTCTCTGGACCTGCAAAAATATAGCTAAATGATGTCCATGAATATTCTCTTTAACTAGAGGTTCTCGAACATTAAAGCACATAAGAATCAATTGAAAATCTTATTTAAAATGCAAATTGCAGAACTGCAGAGCCCAATCTCAAGAGATTCTGATTCAGTACTTCTACTCTGATATCCAAGAATCAATCCATCTCTCATTCTCACTCTCTCTCCCTACAAGCCACTGTACTTTTCAAGTGGATTAAAGACAATATTTTAGGCGAAAAAAAGGATGCAAAACAACTCTAGATTCCTGTTATGTGTTTATACTCTCTCTGGAAGCTGCATTCTCTTCTTGAAAATAGGAACAGAACATTTTAGGGAGAGATTCGTTCTGTGATATCTTCAGCCATAATATTCCTTCATATTATAAAATTCTTATAGTATAACCAAATTAGAGAAATCATAATTTATGAACTTTTTCATATATTTTGAACAATCCTACTAATCCCACCACTCTGTAAAAATTAACATGAATATTTTATTTTCCTCATACAAAATATCTAACAACTGCAAAGATAATATTAAAATATTTCTGAAATATTTTAGCAGAAAAAGAAACTTGAGAACGTTAAGAGAACCTAAGGAAAATCAATGTATTGGGAGTAAAAATAAAAGAGTTTGAAAAGTGCTTCTTTGCAAATACGAGACATGTTCCTAGTTAAAACAGAAAATGAACAAACAAAGCAGTCATCAAACAATGTAGAGTCCTCCAGATAATTACTGGTCAGCTAATTAATTTGCTAATTAGTAAATTCTTTGCAAATTTCAGTCCCACCTTGGCTTTGTTTCTTTGCAGTTGTCAAAACAGTATTCTGCAAATAAACCACAATGTAGTGCATAACCTTGGGGAAATCTTGCCGTAATCTCCATTGAGTTTCCAATAGGAGAGACCCTAGCTACATATGGCTTACTATGCAAAGACATGTAGCTAGTCCACACTGAGATGTGCCTCAGGTATAAAACACACACCAACTTTTGAAGACATATTATGCCAAAAAAAAAAAACGAATGTAAACTCTCTTGTTAATACTTTGTGTTACATGCTGAAAAGATAATACTGAGATTTATTGACAAACATAACATTATTAAAATTAATTTCTTAGGTTTCTTTTTTTAACTTCTTTATTATAGCTACTAGCAAACATGAAGTTATCTATGTGGCTTGCATTACATTTTGGTGGTGGTTTATTTTTTTCTCATCCTTGTTGAGGAATGATTGAAAAATAAAAATTGCATATATTTAAGCCGTAGAACTTGATGTTTTGATAGATATATATGTTGTGAAATGAATATTACAGGCAAGCTTATTAGCATATCATCTGATATAGTTACTATTTATTTGTTTGTGGTGAGAAGACAAGATCTACCCTCTTAGCAAATCTCAAGCATACAATACAGTATTGTTAACTATCGTCACCATGCTGTGCATTTGATCCTCAGAACTCATTCATCCTCATAACTGAAACCTTGTAGCTATGGGTCTGTAAGGATTATGTCAGATGTGAGTCCTTTTTATGTTATAATGTAATTTGGAAGCATATTAACAGCACCTCCAGTCATGTTTCTTTATCCCTCCTATCATTCTATCACTGACAATGAAAGTTCTGAAGACAGCAGCTACAGTGGAGATGTAGTCAGAAGCCTTTCCTGCTTCTCTGTTATAGGTAGTTCCCTGCCCTGCCCTCCCTTGACAGCTGGCCTTTTCTTTGTCTCTGCCTTCAGAAGTGATGGCTCTGTCCTGGCTGCTGCTTCTTTTTTTTTTTTTTTTTTTTTTAATACTTTAAGTTCTAGGGTACATGTGCATAGCGTACAGGTTTGTTACATATGTATACATGTGCCATGTTGCTGTGCTGCACCCATTAACTCGTCATTTATATTAGGTATATCTCCTAATGCTATCGCTCCCCACTCCCGCCACCCTGGCTTCTATCCTCCACCACTCTGTCCTGGCTTCTATCCCCAAATGGTTCTTCGTTCTGGAGGTTCTTCAAAAACTACTCACTCAACTTCAAGTATAGAAATTGATAAACTTTGTTTTACTGTTTACCTTAAGCCAGGTTCAAATTAAAAGGCAAAACAACAACAACAACAAAATAGCCATTCTTATACACAACTGCAGCAAATTGATATTTAGTTTGCCCATCTTGATTTGTCTAATATGTAAGTGTATCAGGCTAAATTGAACTGCCATAATATCTAAAATTACTAATTCCAGAGAAAAGGAGTCTGAAAGACTGAACGTTTTTCCCCAGGAAGAAATGGTTTGCCAAACAAATTAATAATGTAGTAGTTTTTCAGAGCTAATTACAACCCTTTCTTATTTGATCATTAAAGCAGTTTTCCTCTGTTAGGCAATATTTTGTTAGCCTAGCTTAGTCAGAGCGTGCATTAACAAAACTGAGTCTTTTCAAAATACGATATGTTATTTGGTCATTATTTTTCTACTGAGAATAAACTTTACTAGAATTATTAAAAATAAATAAGACTTTAAAAAATTATCTTAGTTTTTGCGGAGTGCTATTTCTTTTTTAAAATTCTTTAAAAAATTCAGAATAAAATTGCAATTTATAAGTTTTGTTGAGTATTTACCCAAAGTTTGATTATCTTAGGCTGGGGAATAGCTTGAGGTTTAGATAAAATATGACTTCAAAATGCAAACCTAGTCTGAATAATTAAGACTTAAATGTACTTTTACATTAAATAGATAATACAAAAAAATTAACTCTGGATTAGCATACATTTTTCTGAATCTTCTTTTCAGCTATAATCCAGACCAATATATAATCAACATGTATAAATATGAAATCACATTTCAGCACATACAATATTATTTCTACCATTATAATTGCTAACCCTGCAATAATTCTGGCAGCAAGGAAGAGGATCTCTAGGGCCTCCCAAAACTACTCACAATAAAGTGATATGTTAATAGAGAGCTGCAGAGAAGCATGTCCCTGGCATGACTTGATTCAGGCTGGTAATTTAGCAGCAAAGGTTGGCTGAGAGCTGAAGCAAGATCATGTCAAGCCAGGTAGTGTATGGCAGGAAAGCTACCACTGAGGCATCACATTTGCCAGTGCACAGTGTTAGAAGGGCGTGCAAACTTGTGAAATCAATTGTTGTAGAGCTTGGATGCAAGAGATCAAAGTCCTATGGGTGGTGGCACTGTGGGCCCGAGGAATCAGTCTATTCAGAGTTGGCTGGCTCATTACAAAGCTGGAGAATAGGAATCAGTTACCAAGAAGAATTCACTGGCAAATACTCAGCAGGCATATTGCTTAAGTCTTGTCCAATCCAATTGTCCATTGAGTACACAGTGACTTGACTTGAGCAAACTTTGATCATGCTTCTCCTCTGCTTACAGACCCCTGAACCGAAATTGGTTCAACTCGAAGCCTAGCACTAAGGTACAGAATTTTCCCCGTTAACAGCTCCTTCCAACAACTACCACACAAAGAGAAACATTTCTGGTTGAGCCACCCTAATCATGCTGTCTGCCAACCCCCACCCAGATGTCCAGGTTCTTCTCAAGTTCCTGCTATCCCTGCTTATCCTTCCCTATAAAAGAAAGCTTTTTCTGTTTTTGGATAAGACATTTGCAGATCTTAAGATTAGTGTTTCCTCCCTATTGCAAGTCTTTTGGGGTAAATCATCACCTATATCTGGACTTGTTTTTGACAGTCCCAGTGATGAGTCTGCCTCATTCTTTCCTTCTCCTCCCATTCTTTTGTCTCCCTTGTCTTTTTGCTGTATCTCTAGTTCCCCTAAAGAAGTGGTAAATCGAAGAATAAAATTCTTACACGAAAGTCTGATCTATTACTGCACATTCTAGAACTCTGCCTGGAAGATCCTCAACTCATTTCTCCTTTTTCTCCTGGAAAATTTATTCTACTGCAGTCCTCAACTTATATACTTTAGAAAGAGTCCTCTGATGCATGTGATTGAATTGAATGTCTGTTTTTCTTTTTCCTTTACATAGCTTACACAGATTTTTATACCTAGCCTGACTGTAGTTATTCTGACTGCAGTATAAATGCCTGTTTCATTACATCTATATTTCTAATCTCCCTAAGGGCCTGCTCTGTGTCTTGTTCATTATTATCTCCTGGTATCTAGCACAGAGTTTACTACATATTTGCTGTTTATTAATATTTTTTACTATGTTACCAAATAAGTGAAATAATAAATACCTAGGGCCGCATATTCACTAGAAACTAGCATGCCCCATTAACCAAAACAGAAGACAAATCGTATTAGAAAAACCTGTGCATTCACAGGTTTTTGGCCTAGGAATGTCTGAAAAGTAACCCAGTGCAGCATTTATGGACCACATCCACAAAATTGTGTTGAGATGGAAATGGTAGTGTGATTTGACTGATACCATTAAAGCATTCACTGCCCACGTCAAGAGTAATGGCTTAGAAACTGAGCAGAGCTCCACCTCTGATAGGTAAGGATGCTAGCAACAGGAATGCAAGTCAGAGGAGGCACAGAGATAGGAAAGCCCAGCCCTGCTTATTTCATTAGTCACCACATTGTGTTTCATGCTATTGTTTCATGCTATTCATGCTATTGTCATGAACCTGATTACCACTCTGTCCAACATTGTTTCATACCTGTTCCTTTTAATTTCCTATTTTTATATCTTCAGTTCTCCATCTACTTTCGATCAATTTAAAGTTGTATGACAATTCCTTAATGCTTATGTTATTTATTCTATCATATCTAAATGGAACACTCAGCCTATGCCTTTTTCTTTTGCAAATTACGCTAACAGAATTCTAGTACTGAGAAACATTTCCAAAATTTAGCCTCCTGAGTAAAAACTTGCAAAGTTTTAATGAACTTCACTACCCAAGAGACTGCTTTTACTACCTTACCAAAACAATGCAGATTGCGAAGATACATAATGATAAGATTGGCAAAAGATTCTGGATGAGTTCTTGAAGCTGATTAAACTGGGCCACCTGTTTTACAAAGTTCATTTTGCAATGGTATGTGTTTCATCTATTTAGTCAGGTAACAATTGCCTGGATTAATTGCATCAGTATGTGATTTTTCTGACCAGGGCAAATAGGATATGCTTTTGGAGAGAAAAAATGTCTCAAAATGTTTGTTTAATCTATTTAATATTCAGGCTATTGAAAGACAATACATGTGAAGTTTTAATATAAGGACTACTAAAAGTTTTTTCAAAAAGCTAACTCTAGATATGTGGTCATTATTATATTTAATGAACTGTCATATATTTTGTTGAAACTAACATCAAAATATTATACAAAGATACTATAAATTGTAGAGCAATAATGAAATTCCAAAAAAGCATAGCTTTATGATACATTTTTAGATATTCAGTCATAATTTAGATTGTTTAACATAGCTTTATTTTGTTCTTAAAGGCTTTTCCTGTTCTTCTGCTGTTGTTTTTGCTGTTATCATGGGACAAAATAATCTTCCCACAAATAAATGTGGTGTGACTATTTATTATTAAACATTTTTTAATGATCTGGGTTATGAACATCAATTATTGATATTATTAACTTTTATCATTTCTATTCCTATGTATGAGCTATATGAGGATTTTATCGGAAAAAAAAGTAGATTCCTGCATGGTATCTGCTTTCCCCTTTCTCTTCTAAAGACACCTTTAGGGGTAAGTTAATGTGTGTAGTGTGTATGAGCTGGTGGAAGTGGGTGGTAAAAATATAGGAAATCATGCATGATTACTTGATTAGCTAATGTTTGGCAGTCAAAGCTAGTATTCAAACACCACCCTGGGCTAGATGAGGAAGAGGCAGTGTGTTGAGGGGAAGTGCTGCAGGGAAAGAGCAGGGAGATACTGCTGAAAAGAGGTAAGCACAATTTATCATGTTTTTTATTCCATTGCTCGGTTACCCCGGCAAAAACAAATCAGAGTGGACTTATACTCTGTGCCTCTTATTCATTTATTTTTGTATTGAGTGCCAATGATAGAAAAAGCATTGGTTTAGGCACTAGACATCTAGCAAGAAAAGAAAAATAACTACTGTCTCACAAAGATTTGCTTTCCCATCTTAAGGAAGCAGTACAACTGAAGTTTTGCAAAGCAGCACTTCCCCAATCCAGCTCTGAAGCTTTGCTGTGACGAGCTACAGTGAATGCATAACTTCACACCATGTGCCTTTAAAAGTTTGCCTTATGGTTCCACTTCAAAATGTGCAGTTCACATGGCTAATTAGCATATTTATGTATCTATAATATATTATGAGTATTTATGCTACTTATTGTCTCTTTGTAATTCCAAGTTCTGTATCATGATAAGATGATCTGATTTCTAGTCATACATCTAGGAGTTACCTGTGAGCTGCTTGACTTAATAATCTTTAGTTCTCGCATCTTTAAAATGTGAATGGTAGAACAGTAAAATTTAATTTCTACTGAGTGGGTCAGAATGTATATTATTTCATAAAAGTGGATCTCCCCTAAGGGCAGAAATACATATGAACCATTTAATTAAATAATTATACACAGGGGAAGGCGTGGGGCAGGGAAAGGAAGTCTTCTCTTCTAATTGAATAAAGGGGATAACACCTACCTGTTTTTTGTTTTTCCTATTTTACTTTCCGTGAATGAATTATCATGCAAAACACCTCAATTAAAAGAACTAAATTAAAGATCCACAGTAGTCCTAAACGCTTCTGTCTGATCACACGTATTGTCAAGCTGTTATTTTTAGTATGAGAGTTGACAGGCGTATAAGAACCAGTTCCCTTTCTTGTTCTCCCCTCTCTTCCTCCTCCATAAGTATTCTACTTTCTATTAATACTGTAGGCTCTTGAGAGACCTCAGGCTCACTGAGCCAAATTTCATGAAACACCTGTTAAAAGGTTTCTCCATCAATTCTCTTGGAAAAGGAAAAAGCCCTACTGGCCATATTCTGTTGTAATTCAACTATGTCTGACAAATGAAAATATTTCAAAATATCAGTTTTGAAAGTGGATTTAACAAATAAATTAATGACTATTTATATGGTTTGGCTGTGTTATTACCCAGATCTCATCTTGAATTGTAGTTCCCATAATCCCCATGTGTTGTGAGAGGGTCCCAGTGGAGATAACTGAATCATGGGGGCAGTTACCCCCATGCTATTCTCATGATAATGAGTGAGTTCTCATGAGATCTGATGGTTTTATAAGTGTCTGGCATTTCCCCTGGTGGCACTTATTCTCTCTCCTGCCACCCTATGAAGTGGCGCCCTCTGCAATAATTGTAAGTTTCCTGAGACCTTCCCAGCCCTGTGGAACTATGAGTCAATTAAATCTCTTTCTTTTATAAAGTACCCAGTCTCTGGTATGCTCTTCTAGCAGCATGAGAACAGACTAATACACTAAGTTGGTACCAGGAGTGAAGCACTGCTATAAAGATACCTGAAAAGTTGGAAGTGACTTTGGAACTGGGTAACAGGCAGAGATTGGAAAAGTTTGCAGAGCTCGTAAGACAGGAAAAAGTGGGAAAGTTTGGAATTTTCCAGAAACTTGGAAGGCTCAGAAGACAGGAAGATGTGGGAAAGTTTGGAACTTCCTAGAGACTTGTTGAATGGCTTTGCCCAAAATGCTGATATTGATATGGACAATGAAGTCCAGGCTGAAGTGGTCTCAGATGGAGATGAGGAACTTCTTGGGAACTGAAATAAAGGTGATTCTTGTTATGCTTTAGCAAAACGACTGCAACATTTTGCCCCTGCCCTAGATATGTAGAACTTTGAACCTGAGAGAAATGATATAGGATATCTGGTGGAAGAAATTTTTAATCAAAAAGCATTCAAGAGGAAGCAGAGCATAAAAGTTTGAAAAATTTGCAGCCTGATGATGCAATAGAAAAAAACCCATTTTCTGGGGAAAAATTCAAGCCTGCTTTAGAAAATTGCTTAAGTAATGAGGAGCAGAACGGCATGTCAGAGACTTTCGGGAAACCCCTCCTATCACAGTCCCAAAGGCCTAAGAGGAAAAAATCGTTACCTGGGCCAGGCCCAAGGCCCCCTGGCCTGTGAAGCCTCAGGACACAGTGCCCTTTGTCCAGCAGATTCAGTTTCAGCCATGGCTGGAAGGGCCAAGGTACAGCTTGGGCCATTGCATTAGAGTGTGCAATCCCTCAGCCTTCATGGCTTCCACATGGTGTTCGGTATGTGGGTGCACAGAAGTCATGAATTCAGGTTCAGGAACTTCCACCTGGATTTCAGATTATATATTCCCATACCTGGATGTCCAGGCAGAACTTTGCTACAGGGATAGAGCCCTCATGGAGAACCTCTGTTAGCACAGTGCATAAGGGAAATGTGGGGTCAGAGACCCCGCACAGAGTCCCCATTAGGGCACTGCCTAGTGGAGCTGTGAGAAGAGGGCCACAATCCTCCAAATCCCAGAATAGTTAGATCCATCAGTAGCTTGCTGTGTGCCTGGAAAAGTTGCAGACACTAAATGCTGGGATGTGAAAGCAGTTGGGAGGAAGGCTGTACCCTGCAAAACCACAGGCATGGAGCTTCTTGAGGTTTTAGGAGCTCATCTCTTGCATCAGCATGACCTGGATGTGAGACATGGAGTCAAACGGTATCATTTTTTGAATTATGGCCTTATTGAATTTTGGACTTGCCTGGGGCCTGTAGCCCCTTTGTTTTGGCCAGTTTCTCCAATTTGGAATGGTGTATTTATCCAGTGCCTGTACCGTCATTGTATCTAGGAAGTAACTAACTTGCATTTGATTTTATAGGCTCCTAGGTAGAAGGGATTGTCTTGTCTTAGATGAGACTTTGGACTTGGACTTTTGGGTTAATGCTGGAATGAGTTAAGACTTTGGAGGACTGTTGGAAAGGCATGATTGTGTTTTGAAATGTGAGGACATGAGATTTGGAAGAACCCAGGGGTGGAATTATATGGTTTGGCTGTGTCCCACCCAACTTGCATCTTGAATTATAGTTCCCATAATCCCCATGTGTTGTGGGAGGGATCCATTGAGAGGTAACTGAACCATGGGGCAGATAATCCTCATGCTGTTCTCGTAATAGTGAGTTCTCACAAGATCTTATGGTTTTATAAAAGCCTGACATTTCCCTGCTGGCATTCATTCTGTCTCCTTCTGTCCTGTGAAGAGATACCTTTTGCCACAATTGTAAGTTTCCTGAGACCTCCCCCGCCACGTGGAATTGTGAGTCAACTAAACCTCTTTCATTTATAAATCACCTAGTCTTGAGTGTGCCCTTATAGTAGTATGAAAATGGACTAATAAAAATATATAAAGAGGCTTTTCTATAGCAGTATGTTTTCCTAGTAAAAGTCAATGATAATGAATCTTCAGTGCTAATTAGTCATCTTCCTAAGGAGATGCTGGTTTTTTTTTTTTTTTTTTTTTTTGGTGAATAGGTTACTCTAATCAAAATAGACTTTGTAAGTTTGTTAAAAATTCCAAAGTTTTTGAAGAAGACTGTTCTCTTTGGATCCCTGACACAGAATTTAATTGGAAGGTAAAAAACAAGAAGAGAAAAATAAATCAGATTGTCATGAAGGGTTGACATACTAGGATAAAAAGGACAATACCCCCACCATACACATACATACATGCATGTACACAAGCACATGCATGCACATGCGCAAATACAGAAAGTCAGTAGAAATAAAGCAGAGAGTGGGAAAAGGGGAAGTTTATATTCTGAGCATGCTTGTCAATCATGCTGGTGAACAGCAACATTAAAGAATCACAATCTGATAACAAAACTGATAATTCAGATAAAAATAATTTAAGTATCGGTTTGTTTCTCTTACTGCTCTGCAACTGACAGATAATAAAAATATCTACAAAATTTAGTAGGTAAATTAAATAACTTAGCTCTTCTGCCAATAGAAGGAAGACACTTAGCATGCCAAAAGATTAGAAATTCAATGATTTTGTTGTTTATTGTAATAACAAAGCTGGCCCCATAAATATAGTTGTATAGATAAGTGACTTGGAAATAAGGGTAATTTCATCATTTATTTCAGTTGTTCTCTCAGATTCACCATCTAGTAATGGGCTTTGTAAACACACTAAGATTCAATTTGAACATTCTGTTAAAATGCTGGTCTTGAAAAGATAAAACATTATAGCTTGCAATATCACAATTTATTCTATTTGCAATTATCACAATAAGTACGTCAGTAGCGCCAATGTTAAATAAGAACTTATATTTATTGCCGTTTGATGACATTATAAATGTCATCTCTAAAACTATGTAGGGTATTCTTTTATAAAATACAAAATATTTAAATATTATCATCTTTTTTAATGTAAGAGATTGACCACCATCTGCTTGTCTCAACTTTTGTTTTTTGTGCTTGCTTTTCTAGGGCACTATTTCAAAAAAAAAAAGAGCAAAATATTTAAATACTACTATTTTCAAAATTATGTTATTAAAATTTTAATTATAATTTTACCCTAGATTTTATGTTTTAAATGCCCACTTAAATGTAGTAAATATATCCATTGTGTTTTTTAAAGTTAATTTTTTTACTATTATTCATTCAGTTACTGTGCTTCAGTAACTGCAGGAAAAATAAACTACTTTGGTATTTCAAAACTTGAATTATTAAAGAGAAAATAGACCCCTTATAGAGCCAGATTTGTTTAGAATTTTTCCTCCTGATTCATTCTCATGCATATACTTTGGGTGCTTTCTGTAAAGTTACAAGGTCTTTTTAAGAATGTAGCTTGCACTTTGGGAGGCCAAGGCGGGCGGATCACGAGGTCATGAGATCGAGACAATCCTGGCTAACACAGTGAAACCCCGTCTCTACTAAAAATACAAAAAATTAGCAGGGCGCAGTGGCGGGTGCCTGTAGTCCCAGCTACTGGGGAGGCTGAGGCAGGAGAATGGCATGAACCCAGGAGGTGGAGCTTGCAGTGAGCCGAGATCGCGCCACTGCACTCCAGCCTGGGTGACAGAGCGAGACTCCGTCTCAAAAAAAAAAAAAAAAAAAAAAGTAAGTAGCTTGTTTTCACTTCCTCTTGTCCTCATAGCCTTGATAAATAATCTTGGACTTGTCTAAATCCACAGCAAGGATTTGACCAGCATAGCTTCAGCTGACTTCTAAAAATATTTTATGCTCTTTGTTTGAAAAGGTGGACATAGTAGGAAAGTATAATGCAATTGCAAATAGGTTTTACCAAAGCAAACCACACAGTTCATTTTAAAGATGAGTTCTTACAAGCTCACCCTTTTTAGAGGGATTGAGGTGATTTTTGTTTGTTCGTTCGTTTGTTTTTGAGATGGAGTCTCCCTGTGTGGTCAGACTGGAGTGTGGTGTCTCCATCTTGGCTCACTGCAACCTCCGCCTCCCGGGTTCAAGAGATTCTCCTGCCTCAGCCGCCTGAGTAGCTGGGACTAGAAGCATGTGCCACCACGCCCAGCTAATTTTTGTATTTTTAGTAGAGACGGGGTTTCACCACGTTGGCCAGTTGGCCAGGATGGTCCCGATCTCTTGACCTCGTGATCCGCCCGCCTGGAGGTGTGTTTTAGAAGAAAGCCTACTTACTCCCAGGCATGCATCCCTTTCTTCTATGACATTAAAATGTTGCAGTGTAACCTTTTACTTTATACAAATGCATATGTGTATATGTGTATTGCCATGGTTAATATTGAATATCAACTTGATTGGATTGAAGGATGCAAAGCATTGTTCCTAGGTGTGTATGGGAGGGCCTTACCAAAGGATATCAACATTTGAGTCAGTGGACTGGGAGAGGCAGACCCACCCTCAAGCCGGGTGGGCACCATCTAATCAGCTGCCTGTGCAGCTGGAGTAAAGCAGGCAAAAGAAAATGGAATAAGCAGACTGACTGAGACTTCCAGGCTTCGTCTTTCTTCTGTGGCTGGATTCTTCCTGCTCTGGCACATCAGACTCCAAATTCTTCAACTTTTGGACTCTTGGACATCCACCAGTGATTCGCCAGGGGTCCCTGGGCCTTTGACCACAGACTGAAGCCTGAACTGCCAGCTTCCCTGTTTCTGAGTTTTTGGGACTCAGACTGGCTTCCTTTCTCCTGTGCTTGCAGATGGCCTATTGTGAGATTTCACTCTGTAATTGTGTAAGTCAACAATTCTTAATAAAGTCATATATATATATATACACACACTATTAGTTCTGTCCCTCTAGGGAACCCTGACTAATATACATATATGTATGTGTATATCTATGTAATATATATTACAATGTTATAATTGAGATTTTTTCTAGATTTTTCTCTTTATTTTAATGAAGAGACCATAGTAAGCAGTCCAAAATACTCTTTTTTTTTAAGCTTCATTGAAATTCTACTGTTTCTTATTACCTCATTTCTCTATGCCAAAGAACATTTTTAATTAAGGTTATATGCATCCAGGGTCATTAATAATCTGCTGATTAATTGCCACCACATGATTGTAAGATGGCTTCTTTGGAAAGGTTATAAATTATGTTTAAGTTCTAAATGCTAGGCCATTCAAAATGAATTAAAAAAACAGTAAGGTCTGATTAACCGAGAAAATGAAAGGAAATTGAAGACAAGAAAATAAATAGTTAAATAAGGAATGTTATTGATAGGACGCTAGGTTAACTATTCTATTTTAGCTATTGTAGTGAACTTATAGCTGAGAAACTTACTAAGTATAAAAGATATTTTGAATGTTGTCATCACAAAAAATGATAAATATTTAGAGTGCTGAATATGGTAATTATCCTGATTTATCATTGTACTATGTATACATGCACTGAACATCACATTGTACCCCCCAAAATATCTATGATTATGTTTTAATTAGAAAATAAAAAAAAAGTAAGTCAACTCAGTTGACTTTCTAAATATCTATATGTGCAGTTAGAGATAATACTGTGATGTTTTATTCTGAATCATTCATAAAGGCTTATAACTAACTAACAAGCTCAATATTTTAATATTAACAGGGATCTCTTCATAAATTATAACTTGTCAAATAGAGTTTCTCTAAATTTTGTCTTCTACCTCTGTCAACTAGATAATGCTCTATGTGATATTTTGTTACAAATAACGTTTTAACACTTCCAGCACTAACTTTAATCTGGGTTCACATATTACAAAATGAACTTCACTTGAATATTATTATTATGTACTTTTGACCTTGATCAGAGATGGTAGTCTTCAAAATATTCAAGCCACATGGTCATAGAAGTTATACATGGAAAGTCAAAGCAAATTATAATAACCTAATGAAGACTGTACTTTTTTTGTATGCCCTTCAATTTTCATATGACTACTAGTTTTAGAAGAATGCGATTATTTATAAAAATAAAATAAATAATTGGCCAAGAGTGATGACTCACGCCTGTAGTCCCAGCACTTTGGGAGGCTGAGGTGGGTGAATCATGAGGTCAGGAGATAGAGACTATCCTGGCTAACACGGTGAAACCCTGTCTCTACTAAAAATACAAAAAATTAGCCAGGCGTGATGGCGGGAGCCTGTAGTCCCAGCTACTTAGGAGGCTGAGGCAGGAGCGTGGCGTGAACCCAGGAAGCGGAACTTGTAGTGAGCCGACATCATGCCACTGCACTCCAGCCTGGGTGACAGAGTGAGACTCTGTCTCAAAATAAATAAATAAATAAAAACAATTAAGCAGAAATATTTCACTCTGAGAATTCTGAAAGACCCTATCACAAATATTTAGAAGGAATAGTGATAAAGATAAGGATTAATAGTAAGGTGCAAATAACCAAGTCAGTTAAATGTAAATGTTATTCTATACATACATAAATACCTATGTATTGAAGGAAGAAAGAGATAAAGAGATAAAAAAGTAAAAATTGACCGTTTATAATTTTTAATAATCAAAAACAATAATATTGTATAGCGTTATTGAGATATATTTTACATACCATAAAATTTACCCATGTAAAGTGCACAGATAGATCAATGGTTTTCAGTATCTTCAGAGTTGCTCAGCCATCACTAAAATCTAATTTTAGACTATTTAAACAGCCTCAAAAGAAATTCTGAGGAGATTAGCAGTCATTCCTCACCCTCGACCTCATTCCAACTTTTCCTTTCACCCACCACCAGTTCTTGGCAAACACTCATCTACTTTCTTTCTCTGTACATTTACCTATTTTAGAAATTTCACACAAATTGATTAATGCATGAGGAAATTTTTTGTGACTGGCTTCTTTCACTTAGCATAATATTTCAAGGTTTACCCATGAGGTAGAATATACTGACACTTTATTTTTTTATTGTCTAAAAATGTTCCATTATATATATGTACTAAATATTTTTATCCATTCACTAGTTGATAAACATTTAGGTTATCTTCTTTTTTGGCTGTTATGAATAATGCTGTTATAAGCATTCACATGCATGTCTTTGTAGACATATGTTATCATTTCTCTTTAGTAACTAGAAATTTATTCTCTGAGTCATAAGGTGACTATCTCTAAGTTTAGCATTTTGAGTGAATGTCAAATATTTTCAAAGTCAATGCACCATTTTAAATTCACTCAACAATTTCTGAGGTTTCCAAAACTTGCTATTGTCTGCATTTTTTATTATAGCTGTTGTAATGAATGTGAAGTGGTATGTCATTATGGTTTTGATTTGTATTTACTTAATGACTGATGTTGCACATCTATTTGGATGCTTATTGGCAATGTATATATACCTTCGTTCTAGAAAAATTCTGCTTAAATAATGTTCTCATTTTTAAATTGGGTTGTCTTTTTGTTGAATTCTAAGAGTTCTTTATAAATTCTCAATGTTAGGTCCCTTACGAGATAAGTGATTTGCAAAAAAAAAAAAAAAAAAAAAAAAAAAAATTCATCCTGTTTCATTCGCTTTTTTTTTTTTTTAACTTTCTTAATGATGCCCTTTGAGGTTAACTTTGATAAAGTTCAATTTACCTCTTTTTTCCTATTGAAGAAGCTATTGTCTAATTCAAGGACATGAAGACACACTCCTGTGTTTTCTTTGAAGAATGTCATAGCTTTAGCGCTTACATTTTTTTTTTCCTTTTAAATTGTATTATTTTTTCTGGGGTACATGGGCAGGACATGCAGGTTTGTTAAATAAGTAGATGTGTGCTGTGGTGATTTGCTATACTTATCAACCCATCACCTAGGTATTAAACGGAACATGTATTAGCAATTTTTCCTAATGCTCTCCCTCCCCCAACCCCATCTCCCAACTGGCCACAGCATGTGTTATTCCCCTTCCTGTGTTCATTTGTTCTCATTGTTCACCTCTCACTTATAAGTGAGAACATGTGGTGTTTGGTTTTCTGTTCCTGTGTTACTTTGCTGAGGATAAGGGCTTCCAGCTTCCCCCATGTCACTACAAAGAACATGATCTCATTCCTTTTTATGGCTTCATAGTATTCCATGGTTTATATGTACCACATTTTCTTTATCCAGTCTATCATTCATGGACATTTGGGTTGATTCCATATCTTTGTTATTGTGAATAGTGCTATAATGAACATACATGTGCATGTATCTTTGTAATAGAATGATTTATTTTTGGGGGGCTGTATATCCAGTAATGGGACTGCTGGGTCAATGGTATTTCTGGTTCTAGATCTTTGAGGAATTGCCACATTGTCTTCCACAATGGTTGAACTAATCTGACCTTTGACAAACCTGACATAAGCAAGCAATGGTGAAAAGGTTCCCTATGTAATAAATGGTGCTGGGAGAACCGGCTGTCCAGAAAACTGAAACTGGACCCTTTCATCAAACATTGTATAAAAAATAACTCAAGATGGATTAAAGACTGAAATGCAAAACCCAAAACTATAAATCCCTAGAAGAAAATCTAAGTGATACCATTCAGTTCATAGGCATGGGAAAATATTTCACGATGAAATCACCAAAAGCAATTGCAACAAAAGCCAGAATTGACAAATGGTATCTAATTAAACTAAAGAGATTCTGCACATCTCGGGTGATAGGTGAGCCAAAATCTCACAAATTACCACTAAAGAACTTACTCATGTAACAAAATACCACCTGCACCCCAATAACTTATGGAAAAAATAAAAATAAAATAATTACCCTGAAGTGTATCACAAAATAAGTTGGATTTATGGGATGAATTGTCTACCGCCACACTTCCTGACATATGTTGAAATTATAAACTCTAGTACCTAAGAAGTGACTGTTTGGAGATATGGTGTTTACACAGGTAATCAAGTTAAAATGGCATCATTAGGATAAGCTCAAACCCAATGTGACTAGTGTCCTTGCTAAAAGAAGAAATTTGGACATGGAGACAAACTTAGAGAGAAGACTGTGTGAAGAGACACAGGGAAAAGGCAGCCATCTATAGCCAGTGGGAGATGCTGGAACAGATCTTGTCTTATAACCCTCAGAAGGGACCAACCCTGCTGGCCTCTTAAATTTGGACTTCGAGCCCTCTAGAAATGAGACAATAAATGTCTGTTGTTTAAGCTACCCAATTTAAATTGGGTAAAATTTATGGTACTTTGTTACAGCAGCTCTAGGAAACTAATGCAGCTGGTTTGATAGAAGGTTGGAGGTTTGGATAGATGCACAGATATGTAATAAAACAAATATAGTAAAATGTTAATGATAGGTAGATCCAAGATGGTGGGTTTATGGATGTTCACTGTAAGATTCTTTCAACTTTGCTATATGTTTGAAGTGTTATAAATGTTGGCAGGAAAAGAGCATTACAAAATGTTCTCTTAGAACAAAGAAAGTCAACTCTTATAAACAGTTGCTCCATTCCTAGAAGTTCCATGACTCTATCATTCCACAGAAGAAATCAAATAGCTTCAGATTAACAACTGGCAGAGTAACAATGGCGTTTAACAGATGCATCCCTACATGTTGACTCAGAAATTACACGTTGGAGACTCTTTTATAAAAATACAAATACCAGTATATAAGTAAAAAAAAATAAAAATAAAAATAACATATTCACATTATTTTCACCTTATTACTGGGATGGCAAAGACAATATAAGAGGGTTATGACATTTTAATTATATATCTCTTCTTTAAAGAGAAAGAGTGGGACCGTTCAGGCTTCTTTCTTGCACATTTCCTCTGTTAAAAGGGACATTTTAAATATAAGCCTTTATTTTACTCCTAAAAAGACCATACATTTTTCTAAAGTTAAAACTGACCTGTAGAAGCTACCTTATTTTAAAAATGACTAACACTAAGTGTTCTATTCATTATTTTCCCAAATTAACGTTGCTTAGTTCAATGAATGTCAATGGATTATAAAGATCGACTTTTTTCAGTTTAGAAAAATTTGCCTTCTCTTAATTAATAAATCACAAAGGAAAACATGAGTCATCATTTAGAAAGTGCTTGAATGTTGAACAAGAATCTTAAAGATGTATCATTTGACTATCAATTATAATGAAGAAACTTGACAAAATGTGTCAAAATTATGTCAATTTTATATTTAAAAAACCTTAAGTATGGAATACATGTGTGTTCTTCGGGTTTCATAACATAGTGTTCAAACATGAACTGATGATTTAAGCACCACACTTAAAAAGCTAATAAAAATAGGAAGATAAGAGGAAGAAGAAGGGGGAAAAAAGAAACAAAGATAATCTCTGGGGTTGCAAAGTACACCAGATGTCATTTTCAATGTTGTCTTGAAATACTATATCTTTTCTGGTTTTCTTTGTTTTAGAAAATGTCATGTACCATGAGCTGCAGCTTTGCTCTAGTTTTATTGCCTGTCAGAGTCACAGTTGACAAAGCCAGTCTTTTTGCCATCAGTCTAAGTTCAACTATACTGCTGACTACCTCACAGAGTGTAGAAAATTTATTGCAAAGCAAGGTGCACTTTATGCTTACAGCTATTGCAGCCATGTCGTTAATAATATACTGACATAACCCCAAGCAACTGCTCTATGTGACAGAGGAGAGTAAATTCCTAAAACACAGTATATCCCATTGTGTATGTGAGAGCTTGGTTTAGTAAGCAGCCCTCCATTCCTACTCTGAAATTTTCCACTAGCAGCCATCATTATTGCAATGTTCATTTTAACAAGAAGCAAACAAAGATTTTGTGCATGTATGATTCTGAATGTATATCTAGATGCTTAAAACACAATCAGAGTAAAAGAGTTTTGTGAGGTATAGGACTCACATGGTGAATTGAATGTGTCATTCAGGTTTCAATTTTAGGGAGAAAAATCCTTTTGTTTAAACTGAAGGGTGTGTAGCCATTTTTAAATTTTAACATTTTTGAGTTTCTATTAACAAAGAAAAGGGTAGTTTAAAATTTCTTCCATGTGAGGCAAGAAATAATGTTTAAAACTACATTGTTTTTAATGTAACTCTTTGTGTTCAAATCCTAGCTCTAAAACATGCTACCTGTATGACCGTGGGCAAGTTGCTCATCAGCTCTGTACCAAATTCCTTAAACAGTAAAATGAAAGAAATAATACTACCTATTCCCTAGAGTGATGGCAGGAATAAAATAATTTAATATGCATAAAAAATTAAAGGAAAGTATGTCCTGTAATGAATATGAAATCTATTTAGCACTTGTGATTGTGTTTGTTTATTCTTTTAATGTCCTCTAAAATCTGACTTCATATTTCTATTCAAAGGTATCATTTAGCATCCTCTATGACTCAAATATTATTAGTTCCTGATCATTAAATAATTGAACCACTCTTGGGAGACTGAGGTGAGTCCTAGCTTCACCTTCTATCTTGTAACTTCCACCACTAAGGAAAGGGAAGCACCATCTCCCCTTTCCTCTATTTATTATTTAGTATCTTAGTCTGACTGCCTAACTTCCCTGATTTATTCAGCCCTGATTCATTAACCATTGATCCTTACTCCTGTCCTTTTCATCTATACCCCGCAGAACCTTCATGATAGTGATGACACAAGAATCTATATCTCAGTCATGTTGTAGAAAGCTTTCCCCACTTTAGGGATGTAATTGAAAATTAGTCACCTGAGAATGGATTATTTAGGCTTCTCACTGTTTTATTGGTTTCTCCTTCTCTGGCAGATCCTAAACCGAAATTTACTTCTTAATTTGACACATGGGGATAGGTATAACATGCTTCCTTTTTCTCCAGCCTCATCCCTGCCAGAACCTGTCTCAGATATTATATGGCTTCAATTACTTTTTGTTTTTATTTTTAATTTTGTGGGTACATAGTAGGTGTATATATTTATGGGGCATATGAGATATTTTGATAAAGGCATACAATGCTTAATAATCACGTCAAGGTAAATGGGGTAGCGATTACCTCAAGCATTATCCTTTATTTGTATCACAAACAATCCTATTATACTCTTTTACTTATTTTAACTGTGCAATAGATTATTGTGGACTATAGCCACTCTCTTATGCTGTCAAATACTAACTCCTATTCATTCTATCTAAATATATTTATGTACTCATTAACCATCCTCATTCCCCAATCTCCACTACACTTCCATGTATTGGGTTCCATCCTTCTACTCTCCATCCATGAATTCAATTGTTTTAATTTTTAGCTCTTACAAATGAGTGAGAATATGTGAAGTCTGTCTTTTCATGCCTAGCTTATTTCACTTAACATCATGACTTATAGATCCACTCATGCTGTTGCAAATGACAGAATCTTATTCTTTCTATGGCTGAATAGCACTTAATTATCCATGTTTACTATATTTTCTTTAGTCATTCATCTATTGATGGAAATTTAGGTTGATTCCAAATATTGGTTATTGTGAATAGTGGTGCAATAATCACGGGAGTGCAGATACCTCTTCAACACACTGATTTAATTTCTATTGGATATATGCCTAGAAATGGGACTGCTGGGTCATCTGGCAGTTCTATTTGTAGTTTTCTGAGGACCCTCCAAACTGTTCTCCATAGAAGTTATACTAATTTACATTCCCAAAACAGTGTACGAGAGTACCTTTTATTCCACATCCTGCCCAGCATTTGCTATTACCTGTCTTTTGGTTAAAACCCATTTTTAACTGGGGTAGGATAATATCTGATTATAGTTTTGATTTTCATTTCCCCATTGATCAATGTTAGTAAGCACTTTTCCATATACATGTTTGTCATTTATATGTCTTCTTTTGAGAAATGTCTATTCAAATATTTTGCCCATTTTTAAATTGAATTATTAAATTTTTTCCTACAGAGTTGTTTGAGCTCCTTATATATTCTGGTTATTAGTCCCTTGTCAGATGGGTAGCTTGCAAAAACATTTTCTCCCATTATGTGAGTTGTCTCTTCACTCTGCTGATTGTTTGCTTTGCTCTGAAAAGCGTTTTAACTTGATGTGATCCAGTTTGTCTATATTTGCTCGGGTTGCCTTTGTTTGTGGGTTACTACTCAAGAAAACTTTGCCCGATCCAATATCCTGGAGAGCTTTTCCAATGCCTTATTTTAGTAGTTCATAGTTTAGAGTCTCAGATCTAAGTCTTTAATTCTTTATAATTTAATGTTTGTATATGGTGAGAGATAGGGGTCTAGTTTCATTTTTCTGCATATAGTTAGCCAGTTTTCCCACCACCATTTATTTAAGAGGCTGACGTTTTTCCAACATATGTCGTTGTAATGATATGGTTTGGCTCTGTGTCCCCACCCAAATCTCATCTTGAATTGTACTCCCACAATTCTCACGTGTTGTGGGAGGGACCCAGTGGGAGATAACTTGAATCATGGGGGCAATTTCCCCCATACTGTTCTCATGGTAGTGAATAAGTCTGACAAGATCTGGTGGTTTTTTCAGGGGTTCCTGCTTCTGTATCTTCCTCATTTTCTTTTCTTTTTTCTTTTTTTTTTTTTCTTTGAGATGGAGTTTCACTCTGTCACCCAGGCTGGAGTGCAGTGGCATGATCTCAGATCGCTGCAAGATCAGCCTCCCTGGTCCATGCCATTCTCCTGCCTCAGCCTCCCTAGCCGCTGGGACTACAGGCACCTGTCACCACGCCCAGCTATTTTTTTGTATTTTTAGTAGAGATGGGATTTCACCATGTTAGCCAGGATGGTCTGGATCTTCTGACCTCGTGATCCTCCCGCCTTGCCCTCCCAAAGTGCTGGGATTACAGGCGTGAGCCACCACGTCCAGCCCACCTTCCTCATTTTCTTTTCTGCCACCATGTAAGGAGTGCCTTTCACCTCCAAGCATGATTCTGAGGCCTCCCCAGTCATGTGGAACTGTAAGTCCAATTAAAACTTTTCTTCCCAGTCTCAGGTATGTCTTTACAAGCAGCATGAAATCAGACTAATACAATAAATTGGTATCTGTAGAGTGGGGAATTGGTGAAAAGATACCTGAAAATGTGGAAGCAACTTAGGAACTGGGTAACAGGCAGACATTGGAATAGTCTGGAGGGCTCAGAAGAAGATAGAAAAATGTGGGAAAGTTTGGAACTTCCTAGAGACTTACTGTATGGTTTTTACCAAAAGCCTGACAGCAACATGGACAATAAAGTACAGGCTGAGGTGGTCTCAGCTGGAGATGAGGAACTTGTTGGAAACTGGAGCAAAGGTAACTCTTCTTATGTTTTAGTAGAGATTGCCAGCATTTTGCCCCTGCCCTAGGGATTTGTGGAACTTTGAACTTCAGAGAGATGATTTATGGTATTTGACAGAAGAAATTTCTAAGCAGCAAAGCATTCAAGAGGTGACTTGGGTGCTGTTAATGGCATTCAGTTTTATAAGGGAAGCAGAACATAAAAGTTTGGAAAATCTGCAGTCTGACAATATGATAGAAAAGAAAAACCCATTTTCTGAGGAGAAATTCAAGCCAGCTGCAGAAATTTACATAAGTAATGAGGAGTTGAATGTTAATCCCCAAGACAATGGGGAAAATGTCTCCAGGGCAAGTCAGAGACATTCAAGGCAGCGCCTCCCATCACAGACCCAGATGCCTAGGAGAAAATGGTTTCTTGGGCTGGTCCCAGGGACCCTGTGCAGTGTGCAGCCTAGGAACTTGGTGCCCTGCATCGAAGCGGCTCCAGTCATGGCTCAAAGGGGTCAATGTAGAGTTCAGGCCATGGCTTCAAGGGGTGCAAGTCCCAAGCCTTGGCAGCTTCCATGTGGTGTTGATCCTGTCAGTGTGCACACATCAATGTTTGAGGTTTGGGAACCTTGCCTAGATTTCAGAAGATGTATGGAAATGCCTGGATGCCCGGATAGAAGTTCGTTGCAGGGATGGGGAGCTCATGGAGAACTTCTGCTAGGATGGTGCAGAAGGGAAATGTGGGGTCAGAGTCCCAACACAGCATCCCTACTAGGACATCACCTAGTGGAGCTGTGAGAAGAGCACCAACATACTCCAGACCCCAGAATGGTAGATCCACTGACAGCTTGCACCATTCTCCTGGAAAAGTCACACCCTTAATGACAGCCCATGAAAGCTGCTGGGGGGGGAAGTTGTACCTTGCAAAGCCACAGAGCCAGAGCTGCCCAAGACCATGAGAACCTACCTCTTACATCAGTGTGACCTGAATGTGAGACCTGGAGTAAAACAAGATCATTTTGGAGCTTTAAAATTTGAATGTCTCACTGGATTTCAGACTTACATGGGCCCTGTAACCACTTTGTTTTGGCCAATTTCTCCCATTTTGAATGACTGTATTTACCCAATGCCTGTACTTCCATTGTATTTAGGAAGTAACTAGCTTGCTTTTGATTGTACAGGCTCATAAGTGGAAGGGACTTACCTTGTCTCTGATAAGACTTTGGACTGTGAACTTTTGCGTTAATGCTGAAATGAATTAAGACTTTGGGGTACTGTTGGGAAGATATGATTGATTTTGAAATGTGAGGACATGAGATTTGGAGGGGCCCAGGGCAGAGTGATACGGTTTGGTTCTGTATTTCCACCCAAATCTCATCTTGAGTTGTACTGCCACAATTCCCACATTTTGTGGGAGAGACCCTGTGGGAGATTATTTGAATAATGGGGGCAGATTCCCCCATACTGTTCTCATGGTAGTGAACAACTCTCACAAGATCTGATGGCTTTATCAGAGATTTTCACTTTTGCATCTTCCTCATTTTCTCTTGTTGTTGCCATTTAAGAAGTGCCTTTTCCCTCCTGCCATTCTTCTGAGGTCTCCTCATCCAGGTGGAAGTGTATGTTCAAGTAAACCTCTTTTTCTTTCCAGTTTCAGGTTTGTCTCTACTGGCAGCACGAAAATGGACTAATACAGCACCTTTGTTGAAAATTAGTTCACTGTAGATGTATGGATTTATCTCTGAGCTCTGTATTCTATTCTATTGGTCTACGCGTATTTTTTTTTTTTTTTTTTTAGAGCACCATGCCACTTTGATAACAAGAGCTCTGTAGTGTAATGTGAATGAAGTTCCATAATGTGATTCCTTCGGTTTTTTTCTATTTGTTCAGGATGACTTCGGTTCTTTTGTGTTTGTATATAAATGTTATGTTTTTTTTTTTTTTCTAATTCTGTTAAGAATGTCATTGGTATTTCAATAGGGATTGCACTGAATTTAAAGATTGCTTCATTTAGTATGGATATTTTAACAACATTAATTCTTCCAATCAATGAACGTGGAAAATATTTCCTTTGTGTGTGTTTGTGCGTGCATGGGTGTGTCCAGTTTTTGTTGTAGAAAATTTTCATTTATCTGGTTAAGTTTATTCCTAGGCATTTAATTTTATTTGTAACTAACATAAATGGAATAACTTTCTTGATTTCTTTTTCAGATTGTTCATTGTTAATAGATAGAAATGCTACTAATATTTGTATGCTGATTTTGTATCTTGCAAGTTTACTGAATTTAGTTTATCATTTCTGATAATTTTGGGGTTGGGTCTTCAGGGTTTTTTTTCAAACATATGCTCACATTATCTGCAAACAAAGGTAATAAGACTTCTTCCTTTCCAATTTGGATGCCTTTTGTTTCTTTCTCTAGTCAGATTGCCTTAGCTAGGACCATTAGTAATACGTTGAATAACAGTGGTGAAAGTGGGCATCCTTGTATGTTCCAGATCTTAGAGAAAAGATTTTCAGTTTTTCTCCTTTCAGTGTAATATTAGCTATGGATCTGTCACATATGGCTTTAATTGTATTGAGGTATATTCCTTCCATATCTATTTTTGAGAGATTTTATCCTGAAGGGATGTTGAATTTTATGAAATTTGTTCTCAGTATTAATCAAAATGATATGATTTTTATCTTTCATTCCATTGATATGAAGTATCACATTGATTGATTTGCATATGTTGAAACATTTTTGCATCCCTTGTATAAATCCAACTTGATCATAATGAAGAATCTTTTTAATACAATGTCAAATTTGGTTTGCTAGCATTTTGTTAAATGTTCTTGCATCATGCTCATTAGGAAAATTGGCCTTCAGTTTACTCATCTTTTTTTTTTTTTTTTTTTTTTTTTTTTTGATGTGTCTTTTTCTGTTTTTCATATCAGGGTAATAACAGCCTTGTAGAGCAAGTTTGGAAGTATTCTCTCCTCCTCTATTTTTCCAAAGAGTTTCAATAAAATTGGTATTTTTTCTTTAAATGTCTGGTAAAATTAAACAGTGAAGCCACTGGATCCAAGCCTTTTCTTTCCTTTTTTTTTTTTTTGTTTTTCTAACCTGGAGACTTTTCATTACAACTTTATTCTCATTATTTGTTATTAATATTTTCAGGTTTTGGTTTTCTTCATAGTTTAATCTTTTTAGGTTTTATGGTTTTAGGAATTTACCCATTTCTTCTAGGTTTTTTTAAATTTATTGACCTATAGTTGCTCACAGTAAACTCTAATGATTTTTTGAAGTTTTGTAGTATCACTTGTAGTGTCTCCTTTTCATTTCTTATTTTATTTATTTGGGTCTTCATTTTTTCTTAGTTAGATGGACTAAGTGTTGATTTTCCTTATATTTTCAAAAACAAATGTTTGTTTCATTTATTTGCTCTGATATTTATTATTTATTTTTTTCTACTAATTTGCGGTTTGATTTGTTCTTGCTTTTCTAGTTGAGATGCATATTTAGGTTGTTTATTTGATATTTATCGAATTTTTTGATGTAGGCTCTTATTGATGTAAACTTTCCTGTTAATATTGCTTTCTTATATCCCAAAGGTTTTCATATGTTGTGTTTCCATTTTCATACATTTCAATACATTTTTTAATTTTCTTCTTAATTTCTTAACCCATTGCTTATTTTAGAGCATATTGTTTCCTTTTCATTTATTTGCATGGTTTCCAAAATTCCTCTTGTTATTTATTTCAGATATTATTATATTGGGATCTGTCTCTCTCTAGCTCCAATAATATTTGCTTTATATATCTAAGTACACTAGTGTTCAGTGAATATATATTTATAAATGTTACATTCTTTTGATGTATTGACTATCATTGTTTAATGACCTTCTTTGACTTTTTTTATAGTTTTTATCTTGAAATCTATTTTTCTGATAGAAGTATAGCTACTCCTGCTCTGTTTTGGTTTCCACTGACATGGAATATCTTTTTCCATCCCTTTATCATCAGTCTATGTGTCTGTTTATGAGTGAGGTCTGTTTCCTGCAGGCAAGAGACCACTGGATCTTATTTTTATCCACTTAGCCGTGGTATATCTTTTGAATATAGAATTTAGTTCATTTTGTCATTCAATGTTATTGTTGACAAGTAAGAACTTACATCTGCTGTTTTGTTACTTGTTTTCTGGTTTTCTCTCCTTCTTTCCTTCCTTTCTGTTTTCCTTTTAGTGAAGATTATTTTCTCTGGTGGTATGTTTTAATTTATTGCTTTTTGTATTTTGTGTAATTGATGTATGTTTTTTGACCATTAATTTAAACTGATGACAACTTAACACTGATTGCATAAACAAATTAGCAAGCTAACAAAGGGAAAACTCATAAAATTGTACTAGTTACCAACTTATCCCTGAGCTTTAACTTTTTTGTTGTTTCTATTCATATCTTATTATAGGGCCTAAGTCTTGAAAAGTTATTCCAGTTATTTTTTTTTATAGGTTCCTCTTTTAGTATTTCCTACTCAAAGTATAAGTAGTTCACACAACACAGAGTTTTACAATATTCTGTATATGTCTATGTGCTTATTTATACCAAGATGATTTCCTATTGCTCTTAATTCCCTTTTCTTTCCAACTGATGAACTCCCTTTAGCATTTCTGACAGGACAGGTCTGGTATTGATGAAATCCCTCAGCTTTTGTCTATCTGGAAAAGCCTTATTTGTCCTTCATGTTTTAAAGATATTTTCATTGGATATACTATTCTAGCATAAAAGTATTTTTCTTTCAGCACTTTAAATATGTCATGCCCAATTCTCCTTGCCTTTCAGGTAGGAGTCACAGAGTCAAAGGAGATGATTTAGAAGCTTTCCAATTTAACGACTGCCCTGTTGGGTTTTGGACTTGCTAGGGAAGTGTAGCCCCTTCATTTTGTCCAATTTCTCTGATTTGGAATGAAAGCATTTACCCAATGCCTGTACCTCCATTGTGTCTGAGAACTAACTAACTTGCTTTTGATGTTACAGGCTCATAGGCAAAAGGAACTTGCCTTGTCTCAGGTAAGACTTTGGACTTGGACTTTTGGATTAAAGCTAGAATGAGTTAAGGTTTGGGGAGACTGTTGGGAAGACGTGATTTTGTTTTATAATGTGAGAAGGAGATTCAGGGGGGTCAAGGGCAGAATATGGTTTGGCTCTGTTTCCTCACCAAATATCATCTTGAATTGCAATTCCTACGTGTCATGGGAGGGACCCAGTGGGAGGTGATTGGATCCTGGTAGTGGTTTCTCCATGCTGTTCTCATGATAGTGAATGAGTTCTCACGAGATCTGATG